>NC_133666.1:12727161-12833134 GCF_037893015.1 Macrotis lagotis
ATATGATATTTTATGACTCTTTGAGTATAATTCTTGATTGCTCTCCTAAATGGTAGAATCTGTTTATAGTTCTATCAACAGTGAATTAGTGGACCAATTTTTCACTTCCCCTCCATTATTTAACTCTTTAGGAAACAGACCTAGTAGTGGTATTATTTATTAAAAGGGTTTTACAGTCCTTTGGGCATAGTTCCTAATTGATCTCCAGAATAGGTTAAGTGATACATAAATCTACCAATAACGCATGCATTTGCTTCCCAAATTTTCAATATCCCCCAGTATTTTTCATTTTTTTCTGTCACCTTAGCCAAACCAATAGGTATGACACATTACCTCAGAATTGGTTTTACTTAATTTTTCTAATCAGTAGTGATTTAGAGTATTGTTTTCACATTATTATTGATAATTTCAATTTCTTCTTCTGAGAACTGCCTCTTCATACTCTGACCATTTATCAATTGGGGAATGACTCATTTTGTTTTAAAAATTTGGCTCAATTCCTTAAATATTGGAGAAATAGCAGCTTTATCAGAGAAATCTGCTATCATCCCCCCCATTTACTTATCTTCTAATGTTGACTGTATTCTGTTTTTGTATATGCAAAATATATTTCATTTCCCATGATCCTCTCTATCTCTTATTTGGTGGTAAAGTTTTCTCTTATCCGTAGATCTGACAAGTACATTTGTCTTAACTTTCCTGATGTAGTAATGATATAACCATTTATGTCTAAATCACATCTCCATTTTGAACTTATCTTGGTATGCTTTCCAAATTGTGCTACCAAACTGCTTTCCGATTTTCCCAGCAATTTTCATCAAATGGTGAATTCTTACTGTCAAAGTTTGAATATCCCATTTACCAAACATTCCATTACTAATGGTTATAGCCTACTTTGAATTGGGTATCTAATCTGTTTTACTGATTCACCCCTCCATATCTTTGCTGGTACCAGATTGTTTTCATGATAAGTGCTTTGTATTATACTTTGAAATCTCGTACTACTTTGTAATATTCCTTCACATTTCTTTTCATTGTTTCATTTCATATTATTTATCTCATGTCAGATGAATTTGGTCATTATTTTTTCTAAGTTCTATAAAATAAGCCTTTAAGTAGAATTGTCATTCTTACTGACTCTTCTTACTGATGAACAATTCATACTTCTCCTGTTGTTTAGATCTGTATATGTGTCTTTTATTGTTTTTATGTAGTACCTAGGTTGGTCTGGTAAGGGAGACTCCCAAGTTCATAAATTGATTGCAGTTTCTTTTTAAAACCAAATTTCTCTTTCTGTCTCTTTAAATGCTGAAACTTTTGATTTTGTATCCTGAAACTTTGCCAAAGTTGTTAATTATTTCTACTAGTTTTTAGTTGGTTCTCTAGGGTGCTCTAAGTATATTGTAACATCAGCAAAGAAGGAGTAATTTTTTCTGCTCATTACCTATTTTTAGTCTTCCAATTTCTTTCTCTTGTCTTCTGACAATAGTTAATATTTATTTTTTTGTTTGTTTGGGGTCTTTTGTTTGTTTTTTAGATTTTTCAATGCAATGGGGTTAAGGGGCTTGCCCAAGACCACACGGCTAGCTAATTATTAAGTGTCTGAGGCCGAATTTGAACTCAGGTACTCCTGACTCCAAGGCCAGTGCTCTATCCACTGTGCCACCTAGCTGCCCCTGATAGTTAATATTTCTAGTACATTACTGAATGACTGGGATGATACTGAATATTCTTGATTCACTTCTGACCTTACTCAGAAGGCTGCAAGTTTATTCTCATTGCAGATAATGCTTGCTCCTCAGGTTTTGTTTTTCATTTTAAAAGGATTTTGTAAATTCCTATGCTTTCTAATCTTTTTAGTAGGGATAGGTGTTATGATTTTTTTAAAGTTATCTTTTCTTGCAGATTGATATACTCATATTATTTTATTGTTTTGGATTAATATATTCAATTATACTGAAATTTTCCTAATATTGAAACAACCCTGCATTCCTAAAATAAATCACACTGATTATAGAGTATTATCTTAATGATAAATTGCTCTAATTTTTTCCTAGGATTTCATTTCAAAGTTTTCATTATTACTCATTTTTTAGGGTTTTTTTGCAAGGTAAATGGGGTTAAGTGGCTTGCCCAAGGCCACACAGTTAGGTAATTATTAAGTGTCTGAGACCGGATTTGAACCCAGGTACTCTTTACTCCAGGGTGGTGCTTTATCCACTATGCCATCTAGCCGCCCCTCATTATTACTCATTTTTAAAAAAATGACCCACAATGTCCTTTCTTTGTTTTTACTCTCCCTTGTTCAGGTATCAAAACAATATTTTTGGCGTAAAAGATAAAACTCTAACTACTTTTAATATGTTTTTTAAAGCTTTGGGATGATTTGTTCCTTAAATGATGGGCAGAATTCATGTATAAAATTCATTTGGTACTCTGGATTTTATCTTAGTGAACTCATTTATGCCTTGTTAAATTTCTTCTTTTTATTTAAGTTTATTTAAGTATACTACTTAACATTTTTGGAAATATTTAGCCATTTGCTTAGAATTTCAGTTTACCTGGAATATGATTGTGTAAAATACTTCCTAATGAGTATGTTAATTTCTTCTTCTTCTTCTTTGATTATGCCTTCACCCTATTCTTTTTTGAGACTGGTAATATGATTTCCTTTATTTTTTCGTTTCCTTTATTTTCTTTATTATTTTCTTTTATGTCTTTTTTTACTTTTTAACTCATATAATCAATTATTTATATTTTATTGTGTTTTTTTTCATAAAAGCATCTCCTTTTGTTAGTTTAATCTTTTTTACTGTTCATTTTATTAGTCTCACATTTGATTTCTTGATCTCAGGTTTCCTGCATTTTCAAAACTGTCTGCCTTTTTTCTTCATGACATGGTTTCTTTGCAAAGTTTCACACTTCATTTTGGGGACCAATTTCATTTAGCAACTATTAGACTTGAAAGCACATTGCCACAAAATCATTTCTGTAGGTGA
Organism: Macrotis lagotis; assembly: GCF_037893015.1. NCBI lineage: Eukaryota > Metazoa > Chordata > Mammalia > Peramelemorphia > Peramelidae > Macrotis > Macrotis lagotis. The sequence goes on from NC_133666.1 coordinate 12,730,161, forward strand.
AGGCACACCTATAGGGTGAGTTTGGAAAAGGAAATAGTACCTGGCAAGTGGACAAGGCACTTTTCTAGATGAAAGTCATCAGACCTCCTGAGGGACCTTTCTGAAGTGTTTGTGCACATAGATTATCTTCCAAGCATACTGATTATAACAGCGGTGATGTGGGGAGGCATTGAGGAGAATCTGGGTAGTGCCTTCCTGTCTATAACTTCCTGCAAAAAGTTAATCAGTAGCTGGCCTGCCTGGCTAAACTGCTGTACCCAAAGCCCATGTGGCATTTAAAGAACTTTTTTTTTTAAACAAAGCAGTAGGATTAAGTGACTTGCCCAAGTTCACACAGCTAGGTAATTATCAATTGTCTGAGGCTGGGTTTGAACTCAGGTAATCCTGACACTAAGGCCAGTGTGCTATCCACTGTGCCACCGAGCTGCCCAAAAAACCTTCTTTCTCTGTCTCTGTCTCTCTGTCTCTCTGTCTCTCTGTCTTTCTGTCTCTGTCTCTGTCTCTGTCTCTCTCTCTCTCTCTCTCTCTCTCTCTCTCTCTCTCTCCTCTCTCTCCTTAGTAAATCTGTTTTCTTTTTACACCTGCACTTTAGGATCAGAATTGTGAGTTTCACATGGGAACCAAGAAAACATTTTGATGACCCACAAAGGGACATTTCTGCTTGGATCCTGGATTCACTCAAGAATCTGAGAGGTAAGAAGCATCCTTTACCAGAATCAGGTCTTCCAGAAATTAGACCAAAAACTTAGTTTCGAATCTTCTTTTTGCAAGGCAGTGGGGGTTGACTTGCCCAAGGTGACACATCTAGGTAATTATTAAGTATCTCAGGTGGAATTTGAACTCAGGTCTTCCTGACTCCCAGGTTGGTGCTCCATCCACTGTGCCACTTAGCTTTCCCCTATCTTTCCTACTTTTTGGAGGGGGGTAAGGCAATGGGATCAAGTGACTTGCCCAAGGTCACACGGCTAGGTTATTATCAACTGTCTGAGGTGGGATTTGAATTCAGGTATTCCTGACTACAGGGCTGGTGCTCTATCCACTGTGCCACTTAGCTGCCCCCTGTCTTTTTACTTTTTTTTCCTTTTTTTGGTAAGGCAGTGGGATTAAGTGACTAGCCCAAGGTGCCACAGCTATGTAAATTATAAAGTGTCTTTAAATGGATTTGAACTCAGGTCCTCCATGGTCCATGCTTTATATACTGTACTACCTAGCTGTCCCTTTAATTTAGATTCTTAACCACCCTTCTCACTTTACTGTTCTCTTGCCCCTGGGATACAATTTGAGAAAAAGCGGGTTGTGAATTTGTGGGGGAAGACTAGAGGCAGGTAGATGTGACAGCATTACTGTTGATTTCTCTTTGATTGAGGCTCCTTTCCTTTTAGAATGAGTAGTTTTGTAGTGAAGTTTGTTTTTTTGGTGTGCCTCAAATTTGAGGACCATGCTAGTCATGAGAGGCTAGCATTGAGGTCTATCTCAACTCTAAGCTGGAGTTACAAGTGTTTCCAATCAGGCTAAGGCCTAATCAGTGGGAAGGTTTATCCATTTGCTTTTGTATAGATCTAGGAAAGGCATTATTTGAATTGAAGCAAACATGGGGAAATCTTATTTCAGTACTCAAACTCCCCCCCGCCCCAGGTTGCATGCTATGCCGTTGGAAAGAATTGGGCCTGTAAGTCTCTCATAAAATACATCTTGTAATGTTTTGAACACAGAGCTGACCAAGATATCATCTAAAAGAACAGGAAAAATGGCTCATGCATAATCCTTTTAGATACAAGACTATCATGGAGGTAGAGAAGTTTGGCAGAAAAATCCAGGATGAATTTTGGATGGTCGCTATTAGCTAAGCAACCAGAACTCTATTCAAAAGGGAAAGTACTGGGGACAAAATCTTCTCTCAGCAAGAACCCCAGAACTGGTAGATATTCTTGATGACTTAGTTCTGTGCACGGTCACTCTCCAAGCTCCCGAATCAGTGCTGACTTCTCTAACTGCCATTCTACCTGCCACAATCTAGAAGATTCAAGCAATCCCTCAAACCTGGAACCAGAGAATCCCTCAACCTCCCCTGTATCAGACTTAGCTAGTCCTTATAGCCAAACTGGGAAACTACTGGAAAATCCTCTCCAATATATGACACTTCAACTCTATCAACTCAGCCTATTGCCAGAGATAAGCTAACATGAAAGGCCACAAAAGAGGAAATTACCTCCAGGAGTGTACCAGAATTGAAGTGCAGCTTAAGCAGCACCTTCCCAGACTACTAGTGAAACCAACTGCAGCTCCTCCCCTTCCCTTTCCTTCTCTATTTCCTTTATTCCTTATTCCCCCCATTGCTTCTGGCTCCTACCTTCATCTCCCCTTCATTTAAACACCCCAAGAGTCTTGACTCCTCTACCAGTACTGAAAGGGGGGGGTCCCTATATAACTGTGCCTATGGAGGGAAATCCCAGATGCTCCAGAAAGGATGATTTGACTCCCTTTCCCTTCTTTTTGATGTCAGATTTGGGCCAATTAAAAGGGAAATTAGGTCTCTATTCTAGATGTTCCAAAATTTGCTGAGGAGTTTAATTCAGGCTCTTTGCAGAATGAACTCTCTTGGGGAGACATAAAAATCACCCTTTCCAAGTGTTACTGAGATGAAGAAAAGCAGCCCAGGGGGTAGCAGACTCAATGACCAAGATCAGAGGAAGAAATCTAGATAGGTTCCCCCATGGGGCCATAACCATTCGAGTAGTTGACCTGAAATGGGATTTCCTGACCAGCAGGGGCAGAGAGAAATGGAACTATATGATATTTTGCTTAACAGAAGTTATGAAGAAAGGGATTAAGGAGGCAAGTGACAAAGGGTTCTGAGGAGACCCTAGCCCTTTTTCATAACAGGCTTGTGGAAGCAATGAAAAAATATACTTAGACCCCACTTCCATTGAGGGAAATATCCTTCTATGCATGCAGTTTATTGGTCAGTCTGCAACTGACATACATCAGAAAGGTGATCACAAAACTTAGGATACTTTGGTTGAAAGGGAACTGAGAGATCAACCAGGTCCTTTGGTGTCTAAAATTCTGTGACTCTACTCTCTAAAAACACTATGCACTTTTTTTTTGGATTTTGCATTTTTCTCTAAAGCTAGATACTTTCACATATTTAAGGAATTCATTTATGAGTTTTAGAAAAGATTTTTAATCGATTAGGGAATGGGTGAACAAACTGTGGTATCTGTATGTCATGGAACACTCTTGTTTTATTAAAAATCAAAAGGGATGGGATTTCAGAGAAGACTGGAAAGATTTGTTTGAATTGATGCTGAGTGAGATGAGCAGAACCAGAAGAACATTGTACACATTAACAACGACATGGGCGTGATGAGCATCCTTGATGGACATGTTCATTCCATCAGTGCAATAATCACGGACAACTTGAAGTTATGAATGGATCCAAACTTTCTGCAGAGTAATATGGGACTATACCCAAAGAGCAATAAAACTCTTCATACCCTTTGACCCAGCAATTCCAATTTTAGGTCTATATCCAGAAGAAATTATAGAAAATGGGAAAAGTCCTCTATGTTACAAAATATTCATAGCAGCTCTTTTCTGTAGTGGCAAAGAATTGGAAATTGAGGGGATGCCCATCAATTGTGGAATGGCTAAACAAGTTGTGCTATAGGAATACTACGGAATATTATTGTTCTGTAAGAAAACCATAAATAGTCCTTCTCTAGAGAAGCATGGAATGACTTAGGGGATCTGATGCTGAGTGAAGGGAGCAAAAACAAAAGAACGATGTCCACATCAACAACATTGGAAGATGATTGACCTTGATGGAAGCAGCTCCTCTCAGCAGTTCAGAGAGCTAGGACACCCCTAGGAGACCAGTTATGGACAATGTTACCCCAATCCAGAGGAAGAAAAACAAAACAAAACAAAACACAGCAAAAAAAAAAAAAACCCAAGTGGATATCATAACTCTATTTTATAGTTGAATAAAGTGTGAGGATTGAAGTTCATCTTTTGTGGGCTCACTAAAAATATCCTTGTACAAGTCCAGTAGCAGAAAATAAAAAAAGTATTCCTTGGGTACTTCAATTTAACTAACCCCATCAGGTTTTTAATTCTTCTGTGGCCCACCTTGCTTTTCAGCTCCCTTTTGGGTGTGGTCTTCCCCTATTGGAAAATGACTCCACAAGGGCACAGACTATCTTCATTTTGCTTGTATTTGTATTCCCAATGCTGCTTTAAGTGACCTATAGAGACATAGAATTAGCTAGGTGATGCAATTGAAAGAGTTGGTCTCAGATTCAGCGTGAAGCTGGACAAATCATTGAACTTCTGAAGGCTTAGGTTTTCTCATCTGTAAAATGGTAATAATAATAATAGCATCTACTTCCCAGGCTTAAGATACAAATGAAGCAATATTTGTAAAGCCCGTTGTAACTCTTTAAGTGGTATATCAATGTGAGCAATTATTATGATTCTATTTTAAAAACATAAAGCACCGGTCCTGGAGTCAGGAGTACCTGGGTTCAAATTTGGTCTCAGACACTTAATAATTACCTAGCTGTGTGGCCTTGGGAAAGCCACTTAACCCCATTTGCCTTGCAAAAAAAAACCTAAAAAAATTTATTTTAAGGACTAATAGTATATCTAGGTGATTCAGTTTGTTCTGAATAATGACCTGGTTCCAGTAACATAAATTTGAGTTCTCAAAGATATTTTCAAGTTTGTATTAGTGCTATTGGAATTTGTCACTTGTCAGTCCTTGAAACATTAGCAACCTCTGATATGGCATTTTAGTCACAAGGTTAGGTCTTACTGTTGCAGGAGAAGTTGGTGTCTCCAATAAAGATTGAGAGCTCTTGGAGGTGAAGAACTCACTATTAACCTGGCGTTGAAAGACCTTAGGGTTTTTATTTCCCAAGCCTGGAAATTTCATAGATTAAAACCATTTTTCTTAGAGAGCCAATAAGCAGCTTGAGGACAGGGTGAATAACAAAATTCTAGATGAGGTGCCTGAGTGTAAGGGAGAAAGGAGAACAGCCAGGAGAGCTGGCTGGGCTGAGACTCAAGTGGGGCTTGCCATGGAGCCTAGGCCTTAAGCTTGAGGACAGTCTGAACAACAAAGTTTTAGGTGAGATTGTGGGGATAAGGGAAGAAGGAAAAATAGCCCTAAGAGTTGGCTAGCCTTGACTAAGGTGAGTCTAACCACATAGAGCTGTAGTCATAGTTCTCCAATGACCTGGACCCAGAGCACGTGGTTCTAGCTTAGATAGAGAAGGTGGGCATCCTGCAAAGGGGAGGAAAGAAGGAAAAAGAGAACTTCTGGGGCTTTACTTAAGTGCATATTCATAAAGGGCTGGACAAGGGTGGCACTTAGGGAATGGTTTAGCACCAGGCTCCAGGTACTCTCCAATACACAAGTCACAGGGTGGCCAAGATAGTACTCATTGTACATGGGTGAGCTTCAAGTGCAACATAAGTCATTTCCTGTGTCCTGTACCATGGCTATATATTTGATGTGTCACATTGATCTCTAAGTTCAGGTTCCGGAAGTATAGCCCCTCTGTAAATACTGGTTGCTATGATCTGGGCCTGAATTGCCATCACAAATGCCTCTACTTCCAAAATCAATTTTGTATGTTTGTTCAATACTTTTTTGTTAATGTATGGGACAGATGACCACCAACCCAATTAATTAGATGAGAGTCTCCTCAAGGTAGAAACAGAAAGCAGTTTTATTCTGTTTCTGCAGAAATGGAACATCAACTCCATGAGCAAGCCTGGTAGAATGAGGCTGAATGAAAGAAGCAAAACAGACTGCATTACCTCATTCCCCCATCCTGTCCCCCTCTATTGTCAGGAGCTCATAATCTTGTGATCATCTGCCCAGGAAATCACAGCTGTTGGTAAAGCAAGACATAATTCTTTCTTTCTTTTTAAATTTTATTTATTTATTTACTTTGAATTTTACAATTTTCCCACTAATCTCGCTTCTCACCCCCCACCCACCACAGAAGGCAGTCTGTTAGTCTTTACATTGTTTACATGGTAAACAGTGATCTCAGTTGAATGTGATGAGAGAGAAATGATATCCTTAAGGAACAAAAATAAAGTATAGGAGATAGAAAAATTACAGAATAAGACAATGATATTTTTTCTAAATTGAAGGTAATAGTCTTTGGTCTTTATTAAAACTCCACAATTATTTCTCTGGATCCAGATGGTATTCTCCATTGTACATACTCCAAAATAGTGCCTGATTGTTGCTCTGATGGAATGAGCAAGTCCATCAAAGTGAATCATCACCCCCATGTTGATGTTAGGGTATACAATGTTTTACTGCTTCTGCTCATCTCACACAACATCAGTTCATGGAAATCCTTCCAGGCTTCCCTGAATTCCCATCCCTCCTGGATTCTAATAGAACAATGGTGTTCCATGACATACATATACCGGAGTGTGTTAAGCCATTCCCCAATTGATGGACATCCAGTTGATTTCTAATTCTTTGCCACCACAAACAGGGCTGCTATGAATGTTTTTGTACAAATTATGTTTTTATCCTTTTTGTATCATCTCTTCAGGGTGTAGGCCCAGTAGTGGTATTGATGGATCAAAGGGTATGCACATTTTTGTTGCCCTTTGGATGTAATTCCAAATTGCTCTCCAGAAAGTTTGGATGAGTTCATAGTTCCACCAACAATGCATTAGTATCCCAGATTTCCTATATACTTTCTAACAATTATCTTTGTCCTTTCTGGACATATTGGCCAGACTGAGAGGTATGAGGTGGTATCTCAGAGATTCTTTACTTGGCATTTCTCTAATAAGTAATGATTTGGAGCAATTTTTCATAAGACTATGGTTTGCTTTGATTTCCTCAGCTGTAAATTGCTTCTGCATATGCTTTGACTATTTGTTAATTGGGGAATGGCTTGCATTTTTTTACAAATTTGACTTAGTTCTCTGTATATTTTGAATTGAGTCCTTTGACAGAAGTACTACTTGTAAAATTTTTTCTAATTTGCTAAATTTCTTTTGGTCTTGTTACAGTGGTTTTGTCTGTGCAAAAGCTTTTTAATGTAATGTAATTGAAATTATCTATTTTGTTTTCTGTGATGTGCTTTATCTCTTCCTTGGTCATCAACTGCTTCCCTTTCCACAGATCTGGCAGGTAAACTATTCCTTGATCTCTTTGTTTGCTTATAATGTTGTCTTATGTCTGAATCCTGTATCCATTTGGGTTTCTGCCATACTAATTTCCAATTTTCCAAACAGTTGTAATCAAAGAGAGAGTTTTTTCCCAATAGCTGGACTCTTTGGGTTTATCAAATAGCAGATTACTATAATCCTTCTCTGCTATTGCACCTAGTCTATTCCATTGGTCTACCACTCTATTTCTTAGCCAATACCAGACAGTTTTGATGACTGATGCTTTATAATATAATTTTAGATCAGATAGGGCTAAGCCCCCTCCTTTTGCACTTTTTTCATTGAATCCCTGGAAATTCTTGCTTTTTATTTCTCCATATGAATTTCCTTACAACTTTTTCCTAACTTGTTAAAGAATTTGTTTTGAATTTTGATTGGTAGGGCATTAAGTCGGTAGATTAATTTAGGCAGAATTGTCATTTTTATTATGTTACCTCGGTCTATCCATAAGCAGTTGATGTTTGCCCAGTTATTTAAATTTGATTTTATTTGTGTGAGAAGTGTTTTGTAATTGTTTTCATAAAGTCTCTGAGTCTGCCTTGACAGGTAGGCTCCCAGGTATTTTATATTGTGTGAAGTTACTTTGAATGGGATTCCTCTTTTTAGCTCTTCCTGCTGTATCTTGCTAGTCATATATTGAATGATTGAGACATAATTCTTTCATGACAATCTGTCTTGTTTTTTTGCAAGACTAGTTCGCTTATTTTTGCAAGGGTCTGCTTTTGTGGAGATAAGACCTTTTCAATGTCCTCAGGAAGCGGAATGTTTTACAATAGTTCTTGAGACAGAACAGAGGTCACTTTCCCAAGACCCTGAGAAGTCTTCACCCAGCAATTTCTTTTTCCCTCTCATTAACAACTTGGTGGCTGATTCATTTGAATGTTGCTTCTGGAGGCTCTTAATTTCATTAATGAATCTTGTCCATTTTGTAACTTCTATTCAGAAGCAAACCACTTTGTATTATATTAGACAAATTCAATGGTATGTACTACTTGTTAGCTTTTATTACTACTATTTATTAGCCACTGACTACTTGAGCTCAGTTTTGCCTCTGAGGCATCATTATTCAGACTCATGAAAGCAAGGATGGAAATAAAACAAAAATTTATTAACAAGACATAGGAATGGAGAGAGAGAGAGAGAGAGAGAGAGAGAGAGAGAGAGAGAGAGAGAGAGAGAGAGAGAAAAGAACAGCCAAGCAGTTCTGGCTGGTCCACAGGTTGGTAAAGAATCTTGGATCTATACAGCCAAGAGAAACAAAACTCAAGGGAAAAAATTAAGCAAGCAAAAATCAGAGATATTATAACAGAAAAAGATATTAACAGAGTTCCAATAATTAGGAAAAAAACTAGAAAGTCTATAAGAGGCAAGAATTATACTTTTATGATCCTAAGCCTGTAGCAAAATATCTTTTTATAAGAACATGGGTTCCAATACAACACAGATTTGTTGATGGATGTCACATAAATTGTAAACAAAAGCTCAAAAATCATATAAACAAATATACTGAAAAGTTTTAAAAATTGCACATGTCCAAAAAGTAATTTGCAACAAAAATTTCTATGGCATTGGCAGTGTTTAGAATGAATAAAAATTCTAGTTGAAGAATTGATCTCACCTTTAAAGCTGTTAAATATGCCAATAGACATTATTTCGATCCACTGGCACACTCTCAGAGTTAATTATCATACACCTGGAATGATCATGGAAATTTGCTATTACAGAGCAGAGAGGGACAGAAGGACATGCTCCCTTATACAGACAATAATTTTCAATTGGCCAGGTGAGGGAACTTTTATAAGAATCCTACACTAGTTGAGGCTAGGGTCCTTTTTTCAAAGGTCACTTACACCTTCTCTCACATTTAACATCAAACCCCATAGGGCTAAATGACTTCATTGGCATATTGTCTTTCTATTTTATCATATCAGGCATATCAACTCTCAATATATTCTAATATAGCAATTACCTATAACCAGAGCTCCAGGTGACTTGAGTACTAAGAGCAACCAAGACTGGTGTGCCAGGCTGTAATTTGGTTTACGAGATCCAGGGGGAAAAATCATTCAATTGTTATTTAAAACTAAGTACAGTGCTATAAATGAAATGCAAGAAACGTATTTTGAAATGTAAAAACAATAATCCCAATTCATATATACATATATATATATACATATATATGTATATATATATATGAAATCACCTTTTGCAATGAACCTATTTAGTTATTAACTATGTTTAAAATAATGAAGCATCTCCTTCGGGCTAAGAGATTGCCCATCATCTCCCTACATTTCACATAACAATTGGCTAGAGATTGTCAGAAAAATCTCAAATCATTATCATGTTACATAGGTGCTTTTTCCATCAAAGCAAATAACCACAGTTTAGTCCCATATTAACTACTAGCCATCTACAGAATAAAATTATTACTTTCAGAATTCTTACAAAAAATTAGAACCTCTTAGGTAACTTTAAATTTCTAACATGTGTTATTGATTCCAGTGCAATTAAACAATAGTAAAAACAATTAGACATTCAAGTCAATTAACAACATGAGTTATTAAATTTTACAAAATAATATTTCCAACATTTTAGCATGCATGAATTCACAGATGGATCCCAGAGGGGAACCATAATTTGTGATATTTCCCTTATCACCCCCTCAAAGCAATCACATGTTAATTTCCAGGTTTTGAAGTATTGAAGTAGCTTACATGTTCACAAGAGAACCAAACACTATTAATAATTTCTTTGAAGTTATGAGAGGATATCACATTACTGATAAATACATACATACATAAATAACTATTCCTTTCCATGAACATGCAATGATAGATGATAAGAGACAAAACTTACAAACTTTTTCCTTTACCAACAAGACTTTGTAAGATTGTTGACAATTATCAATAGTGATTTAAACAAATTAGATTACAAAATTTAGTACAATATTTCTCTTTCCCAAATGAAATCCGTTATTATATGATTCAATATTCCCAAATTCCTTGACATAGAATTTATCCCAATTATATTTTCCTTCTTAACACACACAAATTCTCAAAACGAGTTACAAAACTTAGGTAACTAAATTACTCACATTTAGCTGTCAGTTTCTTTTTAAACACAAGGTGGTGACCTTGTCCTATCAATGTTCTTCCAACCCTCTTTTCAAAGTTTCTTGAGGGCAGGGAGTCTGAATTTACTAAACCTTAAATTCTCCATTCACCTAAGTTGAATACCACCCTCAGTCAATATTAGGTTAACAAAAACTTAACTCACACCTGAAATCATTTCAAACTTTGCCACTTACAAACTTTCAAATGGTATAAGTGGATAGACTCAGATCCTATCTTCATAAATTACTTAAAATTAGTCCCTTTCAAGCAACTAAATTCAAAACCCAAACTAAAAGGAGTAACATTTAACTCAGGTAACTGTAACTATTTCAGATCTGAATTAAACACACACACACACACACACACACACACACACACACACACACACAGACACAGGAGTTTAGACACAGACACAGATTTTGTATCAAATTTCCCAAACTAAGATTGATATCCTGGCCAATACCAGATCTCAGAATATAGAAACATTTTCCCACCTCTCCAAACCAGTAGAGAGAAGTGAAAATGTCCCACTGATGTTTAAATACACATATGCACATATATGCACATATATTTATATTATGTATTTTTTGAATGTACCAATTAAGACCTGTCAAAAAATAATTTTTAAAATAAATCAGGATTTCTTTTTTATGTAAAATTTAGATTTCATTTTTATAGGAAAAATTTTTTTCAAATTTTTTTGTTTTTTTAATTAAAGATGTTATTTATTTTGAGTGTTAACAATTTTTTCCCCTCAATCTTACTTCCCTCCCCCCACTCCCCCCCAGAAAACAATTTTTCATCTTTTTATTGTTTCCGTGTTGTACATTGATCCATACTGAGTGTGATGAGAGAGAAATCATATCCTTAAGGAAGAAACATAAAGTAGAAGAGATAGCAAGCTCAGACAATATCAGTTTTTTTTTCTAAATTAAAGGGAATAGTCCTTGAACTTTCTTCAAGCTCCACGGTTCTTTATTTGGATACAGATAGTATTCTCCATTGAAGAAAACGCAAAATTGTCCCTGATTGTTGCACTGATGAGATGAGCAGGTCCATCAAGGTTGACCATTACAACCATGCTAGTGTGTAGTGTTTTGCTGATTCTGCTCATCTCACTCAGAATCAGTTCATGCAAATTCTTGCAGGCTTCCCTGAATTCCCATCCCTCCTGCTTTCTAATAGAGCAACAGTGTTCCATGAAATACATATACCACAGTTTGCTAAGCCATTCCCCAATTGAAGGACATTTACTTGATTTCCAATTCTTTGCCACCACAAACAGGACTGTTTTGAATCTTTTTGTACAAGTGATGTTTTTATGCTTTTTCCTCATCTCTTCAGGAAACAGACCCAGTAGTGGTATTGCTGGATCAAAGGGTATGGACATTTTTTGCCCTTTGGGCATAGTTCCAAATTTTTCTCCAGGATGGTTGAATGATTTCACAGCTCCAACAATGTAATAGTGTCCCAGATTTCACAACAACCCTTACAGGAATGATCATTATCCTTTCTGGTCATATTGACCAGTCTGATGGATGTCAGGTGATATCTCAGAGAAGCTTTAATTTGCATTTCTCTAATAAGTAATGATTTAGAGCAATTTTTCATATGACAATGGATTGCTTTGATCTCACCTGTAAATTGCCTTTGCATATCCTTTGAACATTTGTCAAATGGGGAATGGCTTTTTAAAAAAATATGACTCAGTTCTATGTATATTTTAGAAATGAGTCTTTTGTCAGAAATATTAGTTGTAAAGATTATTTCCCAGCTTACTCCATTTCTTTTGATCTTGGTTACGGTGGTTTTATCTGTGCAAAAGTTTTTTAATTTAATGTAATTGAAATCATCTGGTTTGTTTTTAGTGATGTTCTCCATCTCTTCCTTAGTCATAAACTGCTTCCCTTTCCATAGATCTGACAATCAAACTCGTCCTTGATCTTCTAATTTGCTTATAGTATTGTTTTTATGACTAAATCCTGTACCCATTTGGACCTTATCTTGGTATAGGTTGTGAGGTGTTGGTCTAATATAAGTTTCTTCCATACTAATTTCCAATTTTCCCAGCAGTTCTGATCAAAGAGAGAGTTTTTATCTATATAGCTGGACCCTTTGGGTTTATGAAACAGCAGATTACTATAACTATTTCCTGCTATTGCATCTAGTCTATTCCACTGGTCCACCACTCTATTTCCTAGCCAATACAAGACAATTTTGACGACTGATTCTTTATAATACAATTTTAGATTGGGTAGGTTTAAGCCCCCTTCTTTTGCACTTTTTTTCACTAAATCCCTGGAAATTCTGGACTTTTAATTTCTCCATATGAATTTACTTGCAACTTTTTCTAACTCATTGTGTAATTCTTTGGAATTTTGCTTGGTAGGGCACTAAAGAAATACTTTAATTTTGATAAAATTGTCATTTTAATTGTATTGGCTCAACCTATCCAAGAACAGTTGATGTTTGTTTGCCCATGTATTTGAATCTGATTTTATTTGTGTGAGAAGAGTTTGTAATTGTTTTCAAAATTTTTTGAATCTGCCTTGGTAGGTAGACTCCCAGGTATTTTATTTTGTCTGAGGTTGCTTTGAATGGGATTTCTCTTTCTAGCACTTTCTGCTGTATCTTGCTAGAAATGTTGAGGATTTATGAGGGTTTATTTTATATCCTGCAACTTTCCTAAAATTGCTGATTGATTCCATTACTTTTTGGGATGATTTCTTGGCATTCTTTAGGTAGATCAGGGATCAACGAAGGGTGCCCATTATCACCACTACTATTCAATATCATGCTAGAAAGGTTAGCTTCAGCAATTAAAGAAGAATAAAGAAATTAAAGGAATTAGAATTGGGAAGGAAGAGGCAAAAATCTCACTCTTTGCAGATGACATGATGACACATACACTTTAGTTGCCTGAAACAAGGTAGGACGTTGAGAACAATTATTACATATTTGGCTGTATGAGTAAAACCGGGGCAGAAATCTCTAAGGTTATCAAAATTAAAACATGAATAAGTAAAGGGGTCAATTAGGACTTGTCCTCACATGGATAACAGTGTAATCCAAAATACTGTGTCTCACTACATGGCACATTATATAAAGGCAGGCCAGTGGGGAAACAATCCATGGTGGAGATGCATATCTAAGTGAAGGGTAGGGTTGAGGCATCTGCTCTGCAGTATTGTTAAGTCCATGTCTGGTTAGGGGTCTCGGCCATGTCTGAGGATGTTCTTGGCAGACCCAGCATCCATGAGGTCCAGTGTTTGCCATTGCTTTTCCTAGTCACACTAAAGAGGTCTATTTCCAATGTGCACATGTTCCTTCCAAAGGTACTAAACAGACTGAAAGACACTAATTAATACAAGAACAGTTGGGTTAGAGGACATTGATGAATTTTGTCATCTTGTGTAAAAACTACTACCACTGTGCCATCTTTTCCTTCTGCTATTATTTCAGCAGCAAGGGAAACATCAGCAGAGTGTCTCTTGACTCATACCTTGGATCATACTTTTAAATCTGTACCCCCCAAATCAGCACTTCAAGTGCTAAACGAAGGTGGTACTGACGTCTGTTCCCACTGTTCTTTATAGTAGAGGGAAATCACCAACTGAACTCTTCAGGAGTCCCTAGAGCACACTATTGTTTTTGGACCAAGGTTTTGCAAAATGACTTTAATCTCTGATACATAATCTGAATCTATTTCTCCTCCCAAATGCATGTGTCCCCTTTACAGACAGACTAGAACTGCACAATGTGTCCAAAATGACCAGGTGGAATTCTTATTCCAATTCCTGTAGGGCCAATTCTTAATTTTCCCAATTGTTAAGTCTACAGTAGCCATAGTATGTAATTGTAACTAGCAGGACCTGCAGTCCCTAAGAAGGGAGGTCTTGCATGTGGTTTGTAAGCCCAGCATTGTAATGTTGTGCTCTTCAGTCCCTGCGTTCTTACCTGAATATTAGGGCTCATTATTCATCCTAATGGGGTCAATCCAGCTTTAAGAGCTGGTTATTGAGTTGTTGTAGGGCCTCATATTTATTGGCTTTGCAATGAGCATAGGAGTTATTACCTAAATTTCTAAGTTTGTCTTTTAATAACCCATTCATTCTTTCTATTAATCCTGCTGCCTGAGGGTAAGAAGGTATATGATATATCCATTCTATATTATAATAAGTACAGTATTGTTCAATCTCTTTTCCCTTAAAATGTGAACCATTACCACTTTGTATCTGTAAGGGGGGGGGTCCATAGTAGAAGTTAATGAAAGCTATAGTTCTACAGCTATTCATTGGTGTAGCATTCCTATGATGACAGGCCATTAGAATTACAAAGTAAGTGTCCACACAGGTGCACATGTATCTACATCCTCCATCAGAGGGGAGTGGACCTTGATAGTCTATTTGCCAAATCTCAGGAAATAATTTTCCTCAGGCAAGTTCACCTTTTAATGGTGTGGAGAATGAATCACTCCTTTTCCAGCTGACAAATAGAGCATTTAGTTTCTAATTGTTTCAAAAGAGAAATCAGAAGAGAATTCCCAGATCTACTGCCCACCTGTAAAAGGCTTGGACTCTGAGATGTCCCACTTGTTTGTGCACCCATTGTGCTAGGCTGTAATCTTCACTGTCCTCTTGTAGTTGAGGTGTAGCTATTTTAGTTAGTTGATCCACATGGCCATTACGGTCACACTCTTAAGTGCCTGCGGTGGTGTGAGCATCTACGTGAAAAGCTGAGATGCTGGTAACATGTGACCATTCCCATATATCTTACCACAATTCTTTTTCCCGGGCATCTTTCTCATGAATTTTCCAGTTATTGCCCTTCCATATGGGCAACCAGGTAGTCATACCATTAGCTATTTCCCGTGAATCAGTAAAGATATGACATTCTTTCCCTTGTTCAGTTTTAATAGCTGCATGAACCACCATTAATTCTGCCAATTGACTGCTTCCTCCCTGTCCAATATTTTCCAAAGTCACTGAAGTGGTAGGATTATGTTACCACTTTTCAACATCTCGCCTGACCTACATACTTCGTTGACATGTCTGTAAACCAGGTATGTTTCTTCTCCTCTTTCTTCAAGCAGTTATAGCCTTCTCCCCCTTTTATTAATGAATTTGCAATTGTTTTGATTAGTGGCCCCTCATTTTGAGCCATACCACCATATTAGAAATCTTTGCATGTTGTGTAGAAATTCCTGATTTACCTGTCCTATTTTGAATATTACCACTTCCACTAAATAACACTGGCTTCTTGAGCATGCCCAATTTTACATGAGGCAGGTGTACTCATTATCCACTGTATAATAGGAAATTTTAGCCACAAAATCACTTCATGCCCCATGGTCAGTTGTTCTGTCTCAACCAGTACCCAGTAGGCAGCTAAGAGCTGCTGTTCAAAAGGAAAATAATTTTCCCCTTCCTGCAGTAGTGTTCATGAGCAGAAGTCAAGAGGCTCATTTTTCCCTTGTTATTCTTGTCACAAGCTGCAGTCTTCATAACCTTCTGGAGCAGAGACCTGCAATTCCATGTGCCCCTACTCTATAGGACATAAATCAAGGGCAGTTGGTATGCTGTTTTGGCTTCTTCAAAAGTCTTTTCTTCCTCTTGTCCCCAACTCAGTTCATATTTCTTCCTAGTAACCAGTTAGAATGGATGTAATTTTTGTCCTAGATAGGGGATAGGAGTTCTCCAATACCCAAGTAATCCTAAAAGTTTTGTACCTCAGTCTTATTCATGGGGGGTATGAAATCCAGGATTTTCTGCTTATCTTTGGGGAATATTTCTCTATGTCCCTTATTCCAGTATATTCCTAAGCAGTTTACTGCTTGGACAGGACATTGTTTGGGTGAATTTTCCAGCCTTTATCTTTCATATGTTCTATTAGCTTTTGTAACAGTTTTTAATTCCTCTAAACATTCTGCCACTACCATATGGCAAATCACTGGTCTATGTATATAGCCCTGTGGCAGCCAGGTGAAGGTATGTTGTCTTTTCTTCCAGGTAAAATCAAATTGATTCCACTGGGAAGAGTCTATGGGGATAGCAAGAAAAGCATTAGCTAAATCTATCACTGCATACCGATGCCTCGCATACGTTTTGTATGTGTTCCATCAGAGTAATAGAATCAGGAACGGCAGCAAATCAAGAAGGAACAACCTTATTTAACTGTCTGTAATTTACTGTCATCCTCTAAGTCCTATCAGATTTCCTTACAGGCCACACAGGGTTATTCCATTCAGTAGCAAGAGGGTTTAGTACCCCTGCCTCCACATAATCTTTAATAGTATCAGAAATCTCCTGTTGTCCTCCAGGTATTCTACATTATTTTAAAGTTATATTTCTAGAGGGGGGATGGCAATGTCACTGGAGGCATTTTTACTTTTCCTACTAACTTGATAATTAAACCATGAACTACAAACTGATTGCATCCATCAGGTAACTTCATAGTCATTCCTTTTAATATAACAATTCCAATTATATACTCAGGAATGGGTAAAATCAATACTGTATATTTCCCTATGAAGTAACTGTCCGGTCTTAAGTGGCAATATTACTTACCTGGCAAGTTTCTCTTTTCCTCCTAATTCTGTGATCTCCCTGGTTTAAATTTATTAGAATTCCTGTATATTAAAGAGGCCTCTGCTCCAGTGTCAATAACGCTTTAGCCACAGTTAGTGGAATCATTTTTTCCAATAAATAGTAATAGTGCTATGGGGTCTGTAATCTCATTTCCTTTTGACCCTCATTTGCACTGGAGCTTAGTCTTTTTCCTAATCCTCTTTCAGGTGATCAAGGCTAGGATAAAGGCCTCCAGGAAGGGGTGATATGGGCATTTGCCTCAGCTCTCTCACTTGGGAATTCTCCAACTTCTTTTCTTTGTATAATGTTCTAAACTCACTAGAGGATTGCCCATCTATCCTCATTTGTGCCACACTGATCCTAAGTAAGACAATAAACAAATCTTTTCTGCATATCTTTTCTAATCTCAGGATCTCCTTCAATTCTTTTTCTTTCCCAATTTGCTGTCTTATTACTAAGGGGGTGACACTTTCCTCTCTCCCAGCTCTCCTAATTGTGAAATTTTGTCCAATACCTCATTCAGAGGTTTTCCTATTTCTCCTAATCTTATCTCTTTCCCCTTTTCAATGAAAATTTCTTCTAAACATCTAATAACATTTAGAGGCCAAACTTGTCTTAAGGAATAGGGGAGATCCTCCCACTGGAGAATCTCTGGTTCTTTTCTTTTAATCTCCTCTGATCTTTTCCCCCAATTTCTTTAAAAATAGCATTGTAGTACAGATCCTGTTCATGATGCTAATTGGAACAGAAAGGGTTACGTGCTGCACACACTTTTAAATTTGTTCAGTTTAAATCTGTCCCACAATGATACATATTCTCTCTTTTAACTTGTTAAATCAGAATTTTAATGATTAATATACTTATAACTGAAGATGATATACACTGACATATATGTAGAACATCACCATTGATAAAGGGGAGATAAGAGATAAAAGAGAAAGAATAGTCACTCAACCAAGGAGGCTCCAACAAACCTGGAAATCTGACTGGGGAAGTCCTGAGATGTCACAACACAGCCTCCAGGGTCTCAATTGGGAAAGTCCCCTCAGCAGAGTGTCCTCTCCAGGACGGATGGACTTCCAAAGCCCACTTTCCCAAGTAAGACCTTTATAGTGCTCCCACAAAAGTGGCACAGATCCAAGAGTTTACAGGAATAAACTCAATGATCAATGGGCACTTGACCAAACAAAATGATCCTCGAGTTTCAGCCAAAAACACTCAGATCCTTAGTACACTGACTCCAGGTGTCTTGTGGTAAACACCTAGGGACAGGGCAGAGTCAAGATGGTGGTATGAGGCTAACATGCTCTGGAGTCTTTCCCTACCAAAGATACATGAAGCCTCTACTCTGACACTAACACTACAGATCCCTCTAAGAAAAAGAGAAGATTCAAAGAAATTTTCAACTGCAGACATCATGGAGGATCTTCATTGAAGGTTTGTCTCTTTGGGGGGAAAAGGGGAAGTAAGTCCAGGAGTCTGGAGGGCCAGGAAAGACAGCAGGAGACTTTTAGACACAGTGCAATCCAGGTCCCCTGCAGCTTAATAGCAGAGACCCTGGCAGCTAGATAGCAAGCCAGCAGGGAGGATCCCAATCATAAACAAAGTCTGAATCCAGAAACGTCAGGGTAGAAGACAGGACTGGTCCAGGAACAATCCTCTGTTAAGTACAAAGCTGGACATAAAGGTGGGAAAAAAGCCTCTGCAAAAGCAAGGCTTGGACCTGCATAGGCAACATCTTGGCCAACAGCAGGCCAGAGATCAGACCCCAGCCCCAGAAAAATAAAAGCTTGCATCTAAACTCAATATACCCTGGGAGCAAAACTTCAATAACAAATATTTGCAAAAAAAAGCTAAAAGAGCACTCACTATGGAAAAAATACTTCACAGGTAAAGATGATAGCAATGCCATGTCTGAAGTAGAAAGCAGTAAAAAGTCACTTGCAGGGGAAGGAACAAAACAGTCTATAAACTGGACTCAAATATAAAAGCTTAAAAACGAGTTTAAAAGAGGGGCAGATAGGTGGCACAGTGGTACTCCTTGGAGTCAGAAGTACCTGGATTAAAATCTGACCTCAGACATTTAATAATAATTACCTAGCTTGCGGACTTGGGCAAGTCTCTTAACCCCATTTGCTTTGAAAAATCTAAAACAAAAATAAATAAACAAAAAAATAGTTTAAAAGAGTTTTAAAAAGAATTTAAAAACCAAAGAAGAGGGGAAGAAGAAAAATGGAAAAAAAGAAGGGAAATTGTGAAAAGTTGATCAGAGAATTCAACACCTTTAAAAAGGAAATACATAAGGTAATTGATGAAAATGAAATCCTAAAAGCCAGAATTGAACAGTTAGAAACCAATGAATCTACAAGACAACAAGATTCCATCAAGCAAAATAAAAAGGTTGCAAAAATTGAAGAAAATGCAAAGTACCTTCTAGGAAAAACAAATGACCTGGAAAATAGATCCAGAAAAGACAATCTATGAATCATTGGACTACTAGAAAGACTGGAGCAGCAGAAGAACCTGGAAAATATCATGCAGGAAATTATAAGGGAAAACTGCCCCAACCTACTAGAATAAGATAACAATACATCAATTGAAAGAATCCACAGAACCCTTCCAGAAAGAGACCCCAGGAAAAACCTCTAAGGGCTGTAATAGCCAAATTCCAGAATCCTCAGATAAAAGAGTGAATATTGCAAACAGAAAAAAGAAAACAATTCAAATACAAAGGGAACACAATCAAACTACCACAGGATCTATCAGCCTCAACATTGAAGGATCAGAAGAACTGGAATAGCATATTTCAGAGAGCTAAGGACCTGAGATTACAACCCAGAATGTACTAACCTGCAAAATTCAGCATATATTATCAGGGAAAAAGATGTATGTTCAATGAAAGAAAGGACTTCCAGAATTTTCTGACACAAAAACCAGAACTGAACATAGAATTCAATTCCTAAATACAAGACTGTAGTTACATTAAAAAAAGATAAATGAAAAAGGGGACTGAAAAAACAAAACTGTTTTAAACAAATGTTGGTCCATAAAAGGGAAGATATAACGATTTTATCTCATTAGAACTTTACTTCTCTAAGGATAATTAGAGAGTAGAATATAACTGAAGAAAATGAACCTAAGAGATATAGGTGTAACTGGGTCTTGTCCTTCAATTCAGTTGAAGAGGTCCAAGATCACAGCACTATGTTTGAGATAAAAAACCCTTTGAAAAAAACAGGAGTGTCAACTCTAACTTAAATACCTCATTACACTCTGACTGACTTTAATCATAGGGTGATAAGCACCTTGTGAAATGAGGGCACCATAAACTGGGAGGACTGAGTCAGTGTCTCTGTTACTTACAATCATCTGGAAAGTTCTCAATGTGACCTCCCTGAGCCTCCCAGTACTTAGGGATCTTCAAGATATTTTCAGCTAATTAGATCAGGATGATTCAATTAACAAGGGGTTAAGTACCCTGGGTAGGTGGAGAGGAGGGAAGAGGTAAAGTGGGCAAGAAAATAGGTCCCGGGGAGGGGCACAAGTAGTGCAAGAAGTGATATGGCTTTGGAGGATATTTTGTCTTGTGAAGAGAATTGTGTATACTTGTACAATACTTGAAAAGGAGGTAAGGAAAAAATGATTATAATGCTTATAATTATAATTTGATAGAATTCGAGTCAATGCTGCTTATCAAACAATCAAGTAAGGAAACTGTGATGATATCTTGATAACAACAGGAGCTTATCAAGCTTATTAGAGCACCAAGGGAAGAGGCAAAAAGATTTATAATTTTAGAGGGAAAGAAGGGAAAGTCTGAATGCTGTGTAAATTCTATGCAATAGATTTAGCCCAGTGAGGGAATGAGATACATTCCCATTTAACAAACTAACTTAATCTACAGGGAATGGGGGGACTAGGAAAGAGGAAGATAAGGTAAGAAAGGACCAAGAAGAGGGAAGGGAAGGTATAAGTGAAAATTAAATAACAGGGGAAAGGTAGTAAAATGTTGGTGAGGAGGAATGAGAGAAAAGGAAAGAGATAAATATAAATGGAGAAAGATAGCATAGAGGGAAATATGGAATTAGTAATCTTAACTGTAAATGTGAATGGGATGAATTTACCCATAAAATGGAAATGGATAGCAGAATGGATTAAAAACCAGAATCCTACAATATGTTATTTAGAAGAGACTCATTTGAAGCAGAAAGATACACACAGGGTAAAGGTAAAAGGTTGGAGCAAAATATATTATGCTTCAGCTGAAGTAAAATCAATCTGGGGTAGCAATTCTAATCTCAGACAAAGAAAAAGCAAAAATCAATTTCATTAAAAGAGATAAGGAAGGAAACTATATCTTCTTAAAAGGCACCATTGGAAATGAAGCTATACCATTACTAAACATATACACAAATAGTGGGATAGCTTCCAGATTCCTAGAAGAAAAGTTCAGTGAATTATAAGGAGAAATAGACAGCAAAACTTTAATAATGGGAGCCCTCAATTAGATAAATGTAACAACAAAATAAACAAGAAGGAAGATAAAAAAGTGAATGAAATCCTGGGAAACTTAGATATGATAGACTTCTGGAGAAAACTTAATGGGGATGGAACACAATATACCTTGTTATTGTTTTTATGAAAAAGCCAATAAAATAAAGAAATCTCTGGTTGATCTGATTTTTGGTGTTTTTTTTAGGTTTTGGCAAGGCAAATGGGGTTAAGTGGCTCACCCAAGGCCACACAGGTACGTAATTATTAAGTGTCTGAGGCCAGAGTTGAACTCAGGTACTCCTGACTCCAGGACTGATGCTCTATCCACTTAGCCACCACTGGTTAATTTGATTTTAAAAATGAGAGAAGATAAGCAAATAACCAGTATCAAAAAATGAAAAGGATGAACTAGCCACCCATGAGGAGTAAATTAAAGAGATAGCTAAGAGCTACTTTGTTAAACTGTATGCCAATAATTTGGACTACTTGAGTGAAATGGATGAATACTTACAAAAATACAAACTGCCCAGGTTAACAGAAGAGGAAATACATTACTTAGCCCCTGAAATGGAGAAGAAACCAATAAACTCCTTAAGAAAAAGTCTCCAGGTCCAGATGGATTTCCAAGTGAATTCTACCAAACATTTAAGTAACAATTAATTCTTACTCTACACAAATTATTTTAAAGAAAAAATAGGAGAGTAAAGGGTTCTACCAAACAACTTTTATGACACCAACATGGTGCTGATAACTAAACCAGGAAGAACCAAAACAGACAAAGAAAATCATAGACCACTCTCCCTAATGAACATTGATGTAAAAATCTTAAATAAAATTTTAGCCATGGGACCATAGCAAGTTATTACCAGGATAATCCATAATGATCTGGTTGGATTTATAGCAGGCAGTCAAGGTTGGTTAAACATTAGGGTAACACTCAATGTAATTAAACATATCAACAGTAAAACCAATAGAAACCATATGATTATCTCAATAGATGCTGGAAAAGTCTTTGATAAAATGCAGTATTAATTTCTATTAAAAAAACCCAGAAAGAATAGGAATACATGGAATTTTCCTCAAAATAATAAATAGTATCTTGTCTAAAACCATCAACAAATATTATATTTAATGGGAATAAACTTGGAGCATTTCCAGTAAATTCAGGGATGAAACAAGGATGCCCACTATCACCATTACTATTTAATACAGTATTAGAAACAATAGCAGTAGCAATAATAGAAGAAAAAGAAATTGAAATAATCAGAATAGGCAATGAGGAAGCAAAACTTTCACTCTTTGCAGATGATATGATGATATACCTAGAGAACCTGATAAAATCATCTTAAAAACTCCTTGATACAGTTCACAAATTCAGCAAAGTTGCAGGATATAAAATAAACCCACAAAAATAATCAAGATTTCTATATATGAACAACAAAGCCCAAGAACAAGAGACAGAAAGAGAAATTCCATTTAAAATAACTGTAGATAACATTAAATACTTGGGAGTCTAACTCCCATGACAAACACAGAAGTTTTATGAATACAATTATAAAGCTCTCCTCATCCCATTAAAGTCAGTTTTAAATAATTGGAAAAATGTTAAATGCTCATGTTTAGGTTGAGCTACTATAATAAAAATGACAATTCTACCCAAATTAAATTACTTATTAAGTGCCATACTAAACTACCAAATAAATATTTTACTGAGCGAGAAAAAAAAATAGTAGCATAATTCATCTGGATTTACAAAAGGGCAAGATTAGCAGGGGAACTGATGAAAAAAAATGTAAAGGAAAGTAGCCTAGCTCTACCAGATTTAAAACTGTACTATAATGCAGCAGTCATGAAAACTGCCTGGTACTGGTTAAGAAACAGAGTAATGGATCAGTGGATTAGGAGAGCTTCAGAAGAAAATGCAGTAAAGGACTAAAGCAATCTACTATTTGACAAACCCAAAGACATCAACCAGTGGGATAAGAACTCACTGTTTGACAAAAATTGTTGGGAAAACTGGAAAATAGTGTGGCAAAAACTAGGCAGAGATCCACATCTCACACCAAAATAAGTTCAAAATGGGTACAAGATTTATACATAAGAGTGATACTATAGATTAATAGGCCAAAAAAATTCTATCTATCTATCTGATTCATGAAAAAGGGATAAATTTGTGACCAAACAAGAATTAGAACACATTATAAACTACAAAATGAATGGTTTTTACTATATTAAATAAAAAAAATTTTTCACTTAATAAACTCAATGCTGCCAAAATTAGAAGAAAAATGGAAATCTGGGAAACACTCTTCACAGCTAGGAGTTTTGATAAAGGTCTCATTTGCATCAAATTTGTAAGATCACAAGTCATTCCCCAGTTGATAAATGGTCAGAGGATATGAACAGACAATTTTCAAATGATGAAATTAAAACTTAATATACGCACTTGAAAAAATCCTCCAAATCAATATTGATTAGAGGAATGTAAATTAAAACAACGAGACCAAGAGAACAATTTACACATCAGCATTATGAGATGAGCAACTATGCCTCTCAGCAGTCCGGAGAACTAGGACAACCGTATTTGATAGATTATGGACTATGTTATCCCCAGACAGAGCAAGAAAATCAAAACAAAACAAAATACACAGGAAAAAACCACCCCTACTGAATCTGATGAACACTTTATCAAAATTACCTCTTATGTATCTCTTTCCCTTAATCCTAATTCTCCGTGCCCAAAACTATCAATTTGTAAAGATGTTTAACAAAATATGCATGTAAAGTGCTCACCTGACTGTTCCCAAATGAAGGGAGGGAAGTGGGAATGAATGAAGGGTGGAGGAAAACTTTGTAACTTGGAAATATGCATGTACAAATGGATGAAAATAAAATTTTAAAATCTCAAAAAAAACCCACTAGGAATAGGCCAAATCTCCAGGTGAAAACCCAAAAACATGGTCACTAGGAATGTTTCCCAGCACTTCCTGCCTCAGAACATTACTCGATCAATCATGGCTCAGCTAAGTGTTCCCAGAATGTCTTGATCAAACACGACCTGGTTCAATGTGCTTGGGAAGTTCCTTCTCCTTGGAACATGATAGCTGATGAGGAAGATCTCAATTCAACCCTTCACCTTCATAAGCATCCTTGTTTCATTCCTGATGTTACGGGAATTCACCTAGCTTATCCCCATTACATATGATGTTTACTGATGCTTTCAGATAGGTATTGCTTATCATTTTAAGGGAAACTCCCTTTATTCCTAGTCTCTCTAGTGTTTTTAATAGGAATTGGGGTTGAATTTTGTCAAAAGTTTTTTCGGTATCTGTTGAGGTACTTATATGTTTTCTGTTAGTATTGTTATTGATATGGTCAAATTTGCTGATAGTTTTCCTAATATTGAACTAACTCTGCATTCCTGGTATAAATCCTACCTGATCATAGTGTATAATCCAAGTGATAACTTGTTTTTCTCATTTTGCTAATATTTTATTGAATATCTTCCCAACAATATTCATTAGGCAAATTGGTTTATAATTCTCTTTCTATGTTTTGATTCTTCCTGATTTATGGTATCAGCCTTATATTGGTGTCAGAGAAGGATTTTGACAGAACCCTTTCTTCACCTATTTTTTCCAAATAGTTTATATAGAATTGGAATACATTTTTCTTTAAGTGGCGGAATTCACTTTTGAATCCAGCAGGCCCTGAAGATTTTCCTTAGGGAACTCATTGATGGCATGTTCCATTTCTTTTTCTGTGATGAGGTGATTTTGAGTATTTAATTTACTCTTCTGTTAATCTGGGTAAATTATATTTTTGTAAATATTCATCAATTTTACCTAGATTATCAAATTTATTGACATATAGGCAAAGTAGTGCTCAATTCAACCTTTTTATTTTTCATACTGGAATTTGGTTTTCTTCTTTTTTTTAAATCAAATTAACCAAATATTTATCTGTTATTATTTTTTTCATAAGATCAATTTTTAGTTTTATTTATTTGTTCAATAGTTTCCTTATTTTAGTTTTATTAAACTGAAACTTTTATTATCAGAATTTGTAATTTAGTATTTAATTGAGAATTTTTAATATTTTTTTTAGCTTTTGTAGTTTCATGCCCAATTCATTGATCTTCTCTTTCTCTATTTTATTTATGTAAGCATTTAGAGATATGAGATTTCTCCTAATAATTACTTTGGCTGTATCTCACAAGTTTAGTATGTCGTTTCATTTGGCTGTACCCCATAAGTTTTGGCATATTGTCTCATTATTGTCACTGTCTTGGAAAAATTATTAATTATTTCCATGATTTGTCGCTTGATACAATCATTCTTTAGAATTAGGTTATTTAGTTTCCAAATAAATCTTAATCTATCATTCCAATGTCCTTTATTACATGCAATTTGATATTGCATCATTATCTTGAAAGAACATATTTAAGATTTCTGTATTTCCACATTTGATTGAGAGGGGCTTTTTTGCCCTAATAGATGTTCCATTGTTTTGTATTTGCTATGTTCTGCTGAGGAAAAAAAGCCTATTCCTTTTTATCATCATTAATTTTCTCTAGAGTTCTAATATATTTAGCTTTTCTAAAATTTTATTCACTTCCTAAACTTCCTACTTTATTTTGTGTTTCTATTAATCTAATTCTGAGACAGAAAGACCAAAGTGTCCCTCTAGTATAGTTTTGTTTTCTATGTCTGTAACTCATTTAGTTTCTCCTCTAACAATTCGGATGCTATGCCACTGGATGTATATATGGTTAGTATTGATATTACTTGTCCATGATACCTATTGGAAAGATGTAGTGTCTGTCCTTATCTGTTTTAGTGAGATCTATTTTTTGTTTTGCTTTGTCTGAAATAAGGATTGCTACCCCTATTTTTTTTCATTTCAGTTGTAGCATAATATATTCTGCTGCAGTCTTTTACCTTTATTCTGTGTATATCTCTCTACTTCAAATGTGTTTCTTGTAAATAATATATTTCATTATTCTTATTTTTAATTCACTCTACTATCTGCTTCCATTTTATGGGAGGGTTCATTCCATTCACATTCACAGTTATAGCTACTTATTATCTTCTATCCCCCCACCCCCCATACATTTCTTTCTCTTTTCAGTCTATTCTTCTTCACCAATGTTTTGTCTCTTAATACCATCTTCCTCAACCTGTCCTCCCTTTTTCAACCCCTTACCTTTTTCTTTCCCCTTTTACTTTCCCCCCCTTTTTTTCTTCTATCAGCCTCTCCTTCCCTTTCTCTCCGTTCCCCCTCCTAATTATCTGTAAGGTAATATAAATTTCTAAATCCAACTGAGTGTATATGTTATTACCTCTTTGAGCTAAATCCAATGAAATTAAGAATCAAGCTATTTTTACACTTCCCTTCCCCTCCTATTGTAATAGATCCTTTGTGCCTGTTCATATGCTCCTCTCATTCCAGAACAATCCCTTTTTTAATGTCCTAATTGTATTAAATCATCCCCTTAAAATCAACAGAAGTTATCTTCCGTTTAAGCATACTCCCTCTAATAGCGATAGCATTCTCTAGAGTTATCAATATCATCTTCCCATGTAGGCAGCTAACCTATTTAATCTTATTGAATAGCATTCTTTTTCTTTTCCTCTGTTTACCTTTTCATGTATCTCTTGAGTTTCATGCTTAAAGATCAAATTTTTTATTCAACTCTTGCTTTTTAATCAGGAAAATTTGAAAGTCACCTATTTCATTAAATATCCTTTTGTCCTGAAAGAGTATGCTCAACTTTGTTGGATACTTATTTTTGGGTTGTAATTCAAGCTCCTTTGCACTCCAGAGTATTTTATTTCAGGCCCTTCAGCCCTTTAATGTTGATGCTACCAGGTCCTGCATAACCCTGACTGTGGCTCCTTGGTATTTAAATTGCTTCTTTTTGGCTACCTGTATGATTTTCTCCCTGATCTGATAATTTTGAAATTTGTATAAAATATTTCTTAGTGTGTTCATTTGGGGATCCTTTTAGGAGGTGACTAGTGGATTCTGTTAATGACTATTTTACCCTCTGGTTCGAGGAGATCCAGGCAGTTTTCCTTGATGTTGAAAGATGTTTTCCAGTATTTTATTTTTATTATGTCTTTCAGGTAGTCCAATAATTCTTAAATTTTTATATCTACTGGATCTATTATCTGCATCAGTTGCTTTTCTAATGAATGATTTTCTTTTATTTCTTCATTTTTTTTATTTTTCTAGATTGATTCTTGATGTCTCAGGACTTCCCCAAGTCTAATTCTCAAGAAATTATTTTTTTTCAGTTAACTTGTGCATCTCCTTTACCAGATGATCAATTCTCCTTTTAAAGGTCTGGTTTTCTTTTTTCCATTCTCCCAATTGTATTTTTGATGGAATTATTTTCTTTTTGCATTTACTCAATTACATTTTTAAGAATTTATTTTCTTGAGTTAATTTTTGTGCTTCTTTTTGCAAGATGCTGAATTTCTCTTACACTTCATTTCCAAATTTTTCTACGTGATTTTCAAAATCTTTTTGAGCTCTTCCAAGGAGTCTTTTTGGACTGCAGTCCAATTTATATTCTCCTTGGTGACTTCACGTGAAGTAGGCTCACTAACATCTTCTTCTGAGATAGTCTTGCACACTTTCTTATCGACATAGTAACTTTCTATTGCCATAATTTTTCTTACTAATTTTGAGCTTTACTCCTGGGCCATTGGAGGTACTGTCATGACTCAGAATTTCTAAAAACAATTATTCACAGCTCTTGGGCAGGAGAATCAAGTGGTATATTCCTGATCCTACTGTAAAGGCATGAAAATGAAATACTATTGCTTTGTGGAGGCATTCAAAACCAGGTATATTTTGAAAAAGACATTCAAACATAACACATTTATATGACACTTACTAAGTTAAAATGGTCCTGTGGCTTACTGTAATCATATAAGTTTAAATGGAACCTTGAAGAAGCTCTACTATAATTGTCTGTGCCCTTTTTTTGGGAATTGAGGAAACTGAGGGTCAGATATATAATATATGCTATTGGCATAGCAAAGATAAAATGAAGATCTCTTGACTATTATTTCAGTGTTTTTCCCATTGCACATATTTTCTCCTTGTTCAGTGATGTTTGACTCTTTGTGGCCTTGTTAATCATAATTCTTAATAGAGAATAACTGTACTGTTTAAGGGCCTTGTAAGGGCAATAGATTTGAACCTTGGCAACCCTGCCATTGTCATGAGTTCAGAGGTTACAGGTCCAAGACAGAAAGGTTCTGTTGAATAGCCCCCCCCCAACAGTGTCTTCATGTTTTAGTTAGAATCTTGTGGAATATTTGAATGCTTTATATTTTTCTATTTCTTCATGAGATCCCTTAAAGTCTTCCTATCTCATGTCTTTCTTTATGACAGGTGAAATAAAAATTCCTACACACTCAATGCCAATAATTTACATTTAGCAATCTGTACTAATTAGAATTCTTGCCCTTAATCACTCTATTCTGGATTTGCTGCTTTGTCTGACTTCAGCTTCACCGAACAAGATGTTCACGCACCTCATAAAAGTCTCCTCACTCTGTGCTTTCCTGCTTTCTTCTGTGTCATGTCTCCCTCCATTAGATGGTTAGTTTTTGAGAGCATGGACTATCTTTCTTTTAATTAATTATAACCTCAGTGCTTAGCAGGCAAATATTCATTGGGTTAGATTATAGGAATCACAAACACTATAATACATATTTCAATAAACTTTGACACCAGTAATACCTAACTGAGGGCCAGAGAGATGTTCTAGTTAGTTACTGATATAGCCAAGAGTAAATATAGATCTCTTGATCATTATTTCAGTATTTTTTTTTCTTGTACATGTTTTCTCCTTGTTCAGTCATACCTTATTCTTTGCGACCCTATTGACCGTGGTACACCAAGTCCTTCTGTACTCCACTATCTCTCTTTTTTTAATTTTTTGCAAGACAATGGAGCTAAGTGACTTGCCCAAGGTCACACAACTAGGTAATTGTTGAATGTCTGAAGTCAGTTTTGAACTCTGGTCCTCTTGACTCCAGGGCCAGTGTTCTATCCACTGTGCCACCTAGTTGCCCCCCCCACTATCTCCTGAAGTCTGCCCAACTTCAATAAATTCATTGTTTCCATAATACTATGTTTGAATCTCATTCTTTACTACCCCATTTTCCTTTTGCCTTCAATTTTTGTCAATATCAGCGTACTTTCCATATTCTCACTTCATTTTCAGCATTTGACCTTCTGGTGAGTAGCCTGAATTAATTTCTTTAAGTCTTTGCTAACCAAGATACTCTCAACAGTCTTCTCTAGAACTGAAACTCAAAAGTGCTCAGTTTTCCTTATAGTCTGACTGTCGCACACATTGCTACTGGAAAACCCACTGCTTTGACTATGTAGACTTTTGTCAGCAAGGTGATCTTTCTGCTTTTTAGTATGCGGTCCAGATTTGCCACAGTTAGCCCTTCAAGGAACAAGTATCTTTTAATTTCATAGCTGCCGTGATCTTGGAACCCAAGAATTTAATCTGACAATGCTTCCATTTCTTCCTTTGCTTTCCAGGAAGTAATACGACCAAGATGCCAAGAGCTTAGTCGTTTTCTTTTTTCACTGTTAAACCTCAAGACAGCATTTACCCTCTGCTCTTTCACCATCATTAAGAGACTTCTTAATTCTTTGCTTTTTGGCATTTTCTCCTTAGCCTGAGGCAAAGTAGGCAGTGTGAACTGCCCTTTCTGCTCAGGTCTTTGTTGTGAATTCCTATCCAATCTTTCTTTTTTTAAAAAATAATTTTTTATTTGTTTAAGGCAAAGGGGTTAAATGACTTGCCCAAGGTCACACAGCTAGACAATTATGAAGTGTCTCAGAGTGGATTGGAAACTCAGATCTTCCTGACTCCAGGACCAGTGCCCTATCCACTGTACAGCCTAGCCCCCCCCCCCACAAGCTCATATTTCTAAACACTTATTGGACAGGACTTTTCAGGACTCCTAGATGCAGTCTGGGCTTCTCAAGATCAAAATATCTCAAATTCCATCTGTTTACATCTTCTTTCACCAACAAAATAGAGGAAAGCAATTAGAACCACCACTTGACTCTAATCTCCAGTTTAACAGTGGGGACACCAAATAACCACCGAATGACAGAATTTATAGAAAGGAAGATAGCCCAGAGATCACTCAGTATAGCAATCCCATTTTACAGATGAGTCATCCTTGAGTCCCCTCTTCAGTTTCCATAGCCAAACAGAGGCTGTGTGGAATGGTGAATAAAGTCAGGAAGATTTGGGGTAGATACCTGCCCCTCCTACTTCCTGGGTATTAGATAAAGGGTAGATAACTTATTGAACCATTCTAAGCTGCAGTCGTGATATGGAGAATGGATATAAGTTTTGGTGTTCCTTTCAAAGTGATCTCCACGATTAGCATGCTGCAGTGGAAAGGACACTTAGCTCTGGAGTAAGAGTAGGTTCAAATCCCATTTTGGTTTTTATTAACTGTGTAGCCTTAGGCTAGTAAGTCACAGCATTTCAGTTTCCCTATGTAGAAAGAGGTTGGTATAGATGACCTCTAAGGTTCCTTCCAGATTTACAAACCTTTGAGATAATAGCTGTGGTTTCTATAATTCAAGGGTTTTCTATACATCGGGATCATGTAAGTAAAGCACTTTATACACTTAAAAGGATCCCATAAGTACCATTTACTGTTAAATCACATTCACTCTTCCTCCACAGTTCCCACTGTCTCTAGACTTTCATTCCTCTAATTCTTTCTACATTAATGCCAGATTCCTCTTCCTATAAACACGACCCTTGGATCACAGAATCAGTATTCTGGATTTAGAAGGGACTTCAGTGCTGAGCTAGATTAACCAGTACCTGAAAAATAATCCCCACCTATGGGGGGGGAGGAGCATGTTTTTTCATTAGCAAGTGGCTTAGTTTGGCCGAATTTTTATCCATGATGGAATGAATCATTATTCTTATGATTATTATCTCATTTTTCTCACCTTTGAAGAATTTCAAATAGAAAGTGTCCCAGAATATCCTGCCATTCTTTTATATTTAATATCCACTGAACTATGGTACAAGTCAATAACATAGCTCCATTTTGTACCTGAATAAACTGAGCATGTAAACTCAGCTTTCACATTAAGAGCAACATTTTGGGATGATCACCTATGACAGATACACCTCCTCTCAGCAGTTCAGAGATCAAGGATGATCCCACTATGGACAATGTCATCCTTGAGCAGAGGGAAAAAAAATTATGGATTATAAACATTGATTGAAGCATACTTTGTTTACTTTTTAAAACTTCTTTTGCATTTTTTCCTTTCTTTCTGCTTTTTTCTTTCTCCTTAGTTCTAATTCTTGTTTCCCAAGATGAGTAATATGGAAATAAGCTAAACACATTACATATGTGTTTTTACCAGATTGCCGTGGGGGGTGGGTGGGAAAAGAAAATGGGAGAAAAATGTGGAACTCATTAATTTGCAAATAGATCAATGTTGAAAAACTACTTTTTCATGTAATTGGAAAAACAAAATACAATTTCAATTAAAAAATAAAAAATAGAAGTAAAAAATCTTTGACTATATATATTTATGTGTGCATGTATGTGTACACACATTTATATATATATATATATATATATATACACACACATATATATATATGTATTTATATATCTTTCTCTCTAATAAGCATCAATTGTTTTCTGGGTATCTAGGTGTCTCATTGGACCTGAACTCAAGAAACCTCATCTTCCTGAGTTCATCTAGGGTATTAATACTTACCAGCTGTGTGGTTCTGGGCAGGTTACTTAACCATTTGTCTCAGTTGCTCATCTGTCAAATGAGCTACAGAAGGAATTTTTCAAGCACACGATTATCTTTGCAGGAAAACCGTAAATGGGATCATGAAAAATCAGACAGGACTAAACAACCACAACAGTTCCCATCATCACTGATTTGTAGTATATTTTGAGATCACAGTTCTACCAACTATGTGCCTCTCTTCCCATATCCCCTCCTAATTTGATTTTCTGTTTTTGTTGTTTTTGTCATATTGTGAAAGAAAACACATATAAAATGGAAAGAAAAATAAAGCAAAAATCATATGTATCATTCTGCACTCAGAGTTCATCTGTTCTCTCTCTGGACATGGATAGCATTCTTTTTACAGGGATCTTTGGGAATTGCCTTGGATCATCATTTTCATTAGAGTAGTTATCTTTCACAGTTGATCATTGTTATGATATTACTTTTACTGTTTACATTTTTTTACCGACTCTGTTCCCTTCACTTTGTATCAGTTCATATGTCTAATCAGATTTTTCTGAAACCATCCTGTTCATCATTTTGCATAGGACACTAGTATTCCATCATAATCATATATCCCAACTTCTCCAGTCATTCCATCTCTGTTGGCCATATTGTTAATTTCCAAATCTTTTCCACCACTCAAATTGCTGCTGATACAGATAGGTATTTCCACAGTCTGTGCCATATTTGAATCTCTTTGGGATATAGACTTGCTATTGGTATTTCTGGGCTAACAGGTATGCAGAGTTTGGTAGCTCTTAGGGTGTAGTTCCAAATTGTTCTCCAGAATGATTTGACTAGTTCACAACTCTAAAAATAGTGCATTAGCTTCACACTTTTTCTATATGTCCTCAAGAATTTCTCATTTCCTTTTTATCTCATATCAGACAATCTGATTGCTTCAAGGTAGAACCTCAGAGTCATTTTGATTTGCATATCTCTCGTTTTACAAATGACTCCTGAATACGTAATCCAGAGTGATTAAAATGGTTTTTTATTAAGACATCTTAATAAATGGCACACCTCTCTCAAAGGGAGAGGGTTGCAGATTGCAGAAATATTAGCTATTATATGCACTTTGAAAGGCTCTGTTCCCTCCCTTCATGACTACCATGGGCTGGGGTCATAAATCTAATTGAAACATTTGCTCCTACCTGTTTTTCCCACCCTGCTTGGTGCTAATGAACAAGAACAGCTACCTCCTTGAGCAGGTGCAAAGGACAATAGCAAAGATTCTCATTTGACCTCTACATGGTTAATTCTTGAATCCCTTTTTCTCTTTGCCTAGCTCTCTCCTTCCTGTAAACAGATTGGCACCTCTTGGGTTTGCACAAAGACCAGACATCCTGCCTTTTGTCATGTATTATCCTCACAGACATCTGTGAGACTGGCAATCCTGTTTCTCACCCTTGGGAAAGCAAAACAATTGATTCTTTCCCAAATCTAGTCAATAGAATTTTAATTTTTTAATTGATTACTTTTAAATTTTTATTTCTTTTAAACTTAAATATAAAAAAATAAAAAAAACAAACATTTCCCTGTACATAGCACAGCATAAAATGAGGATTCAATACAGAATCATGAATTTCCATTTCTAACTCTTAGTGGTTTTTGAAAAACAAGATAATAAAAACTAGACATAGTTTTTAAAGTTGCACTGTTTCTCTCTGTTAGATTCTGATTTTTCTTTTGTTTGAAGCTGTGGGCATTTTATTTTTTTCTCCCTCCTTACCTTGCCCTAGAGAATGCTATTGTTAGACTCAGATGTCTATATCTAGATAAAGATATATAGAAATACATGTACATGTGTATCTATCTATGCCTATATCTATATCTATATCTGTATCTGTATCTCTCTCTCTCTCTCTAATATATATATATATATATATACATATATATGTATATATATATGCATGTACTGTCAATGTCAGAACTGTAAAATACATTGACAACATAGGCTTTAAAAATGACAGAAATATAAGTTAGACATTTTTAAGCTTTATTCTCTAAGATCTTACGTCTAAAACTCAAGGTGGAGGTCATTAAGGTAATGACCACATTGACCTGAAAAAGGAGAGAGAGAGAGAGAGAGAGAGAGAGAGAGAGAGAGAGAGAGAGAGTGAGGCAAACAGCCATGAGACTTGCTTAACCAGGCTACATGGGGAGACCCACGGTGCTCCATATGGATTAAGGAAGAACAAGAGAAAGTCCTATCCTTCTACGTGAGAGGTTGGAAGAATTAAGGAGGTTGCAGGGATTGTACTTCTTATTCCAGACCCCTCTGTGGTAGATGGTGCTTGGGGAGAGGTCTCATACCTTGGAGCAGGTATCCCCCAATGGTAAGGCATGTAGTGGTCATTCCTATCTCAAAGTGCTCAGTCTCCAAGTTCAACATGTTATTTCCTGCTACTCAGCATCCAGGGCAGGGTTAAGTGAAAGGGAACAAAGTACAAACAACAGTGTCCAGGGTGGGTAGGATCTCAAGAGCTGGAACCTCCAGCCATTTAACAAGATTTATCAGCATCTAAGACCACAGATTCTGTTTCTGTCACATTGACAATTCTGTATCCTTAAAATTATTGAGGACCCAGATTCTTCGGTACCTTTCAGAGTCCATTTGGCAAAGACTTCATTGCTGCAGCATCCAGGGAATGATCAGTTGGCACAGCTGACTGGCATCTTGCAGAGGCTGGTCTGGAAGACATTCAGTTTTTTTTAATTTCTTTGACATATTGTTGCCTTTCTAACATACCTGATGTCACACAGAACAATTATCAATACATTGTAATATAGCAATTAAGCATGACCAGAGTTTCATTTGATTTGGGTATTAAGGAAAACCAAGAGTGTGCCAGGTAGTTTAATATAAGAGATCCAGGGAAGATAATAATTCAGTTGTCCTTTATGTACCTAAGGCAGTGCTGTAAATGAAATGCAACAAACAGATTTTGAGATGTAGAAGTGCAATAACCCCAATTCATATTTAGAACATTTTTTATAAAAGTAAGCTTTTGTAATGAACCCATTTAGTTATTGACTATGTGTAAAATAATTGAACATCTCCTTTTGGCTAGAAGGTTGCCCATTATATCCAGACTTCTCACATGACAATTGGCTAGAGATTGCCACAGAGAAAGGTCAAATGATCACCCTTATTTTATCTTCCTCATGTTACATACTTTTCCCACAAAGCAAAGAACCACAGTTTAGCCCTCGTTTAGATAGATAGATAGATAGATAGATAGATAGATAGATAGATAGCTTGAGACTTCTATACATAAACTTGTTGAACTATTAGTCATCTTCAAAATACAAATTATTACTTTCAGAATTCTTTAAAATCATTAGAAAATCTTACATGACCTTAAATTTCTAACATGTATTCTTAGCTCCTATGCAATAAAATGATAGTAAAAACAACCAGGTATTCAAGTCAATTAATATGTTATTAAAGTTTTACAAGATATTATTTCCATCATTATATTATACATGAACTCACAAATTTATCCCAGAAGGAGGTCATAATTTGTGATATTTCCCTTATTAACCCTTCAAAGCAATCACTTATTAATTCCAAGCTTTAGCCTTACATTATTGAAATAGCTTATATGTTCACAAGTGATAACTAAATATTGTAAATATAATTTATTTGCAGTTACAAAAGAATATCACGTAACTGATGAATATGTCTTACTCATCAATAACAGACCTTTCAATGGGACTGCACAATTGCTATTTGTTTAGTCAGATCCCCCCACAACAGCTGTCTGCAGTTACTGTGAGAAAAGTTTGCATTCTTGACTTCTTTAAAATTAAATATGCATTATTAATTTGGATTAAACATCAGAATCTTATTTCAACATCTCATTTCCCTTAGAAGAGCAAAATGAATATCCCACTATCTTTTCACTTTTGTCTTTCAAACCTCTTTACTCAGATTCTCCATGAATCCAATCTCTTACACATGATGCATTTAAAACCCCAATGCAATTCTTATTAATGCTAGAAATACTATGCACAGTTAATACATTTTCTTATTTTCCAATACTAGACATTATATAGATTTTACTTTCAATCATACATATATATTCCCTTCCATAAACATGTGATAAGTGACAAAAATTATTACGAACTTTCTTCCTTTACTAATAAAAACCTTATGAGATTGTTGACAACATATTATCAATATTAATTTATCATCAAAACAAATCAGATTCCAAAATTCAGTACAGAATTTTCCCAAAAAGAAATCAGTAAATATCCCTATAACATATATTATTCAATATTCCAAAATTTCTTGACATAGAATTTATCCCAATTATATTTTGCTTCTTAATAATATAAATTTCTAGATTTGTTACAGAATTTCCAAATACTCTTCAATTTCGTGTTTTTTTCTTTTTAACCACAAGGTGGGGACCTTTCCTATCAAAGCCTTTCTAGCCCTCTGTTCAAAGTCTCTTGCTGGCAGATTTTATGGAGAAAAATGTAGCACTAATTTTCTGGGATAAATAAAATAATAGGTGAAATAACTATATTTTTTAAACCAAAGAGAATACTTGGTTAACACAGGCTGAATACTGCAGTTTGACAGGTATTTTGAAAAGGTATTTTTAACTCAATAGATATAACTTTCATTTTCAAATGTAAACACAAATTGTGCTGATTATTTTCTCATTTAAACCTGATTTACTAACGATTCAAAGGTCAGCTATCTAGTCTTTGGAATTCCTAATTGAGGTCAAAAGTTATAAAATTTCCTCATGAAGAGGTAACCTCCAATCTTATTACTTACTTAATTTTAAATTAGACTTTTAAAAACAATTAAATTTCAAACCCAAACTAAAAGGAGTAACATTTAACTCAGGTAACTATTTCAGATCAAAATTACATGCACACACACATACACACAGACACAAATACACACATACACACACACACAAATAGAAACAAACAGGAGTTTAGACACACACACAAACACAGAGACAACTCTTTTGTGCAAAGTTTTCAAATTTACCAAAGTGAGATTTCTCTGAAGGCTCACATCAACCTTACAAGATCTCAAATATAGAAACATTTTCCTATCTCTCAGGTCTCTGGAGAGGTATGAAAACATCTGAGTGATGTTTACACACACATATATTTAAATTCTAAATTTTGAATTATACAATTAAGACCAATGAAAATTTTTTTTTTAGAATCAATTAGAATTTCTTGAGAAAACTCATATGTACATTAAGATTTTGAAATGGGCATTCAATAGTTAAAATTCTTTTATATAGTTGAATGCATTCTTAAGTTATTTCAGTTGGCTTCCTTTTTTCCCCATTTTTTAGGTTTTTGCAAGGCAAATGGGGTTGAGTGACTTGCCCAAGGCCACACAGCTAGGTAATTATTGTCTGAGGTCGAATTTGAACTCAGGTCATCCTGTCTCCAGGGTCAGTGCTGTATCCATTGCACCACCTAGCCGCCCCCCTTTTTTCCCCTTCTTAAGAAGCTAACCACTAGACTTGTCAATTAACCTGTCCACTTCCCCTTCCCCCTCCTCTCAAGGATGGGGCCTCCTAGGCCCAAGCTAATGTCTTTAGTGAATAGAGCTTGGAATGGATAACCAGATCTATGGTCATTAGCCAAGGCCCCTCCTCCTCAAACCAGAAAGGAGGCACAGGGGTCCCCTATTTTAAATGATAGGGCTAAAGCAAGTTTGGGGGGTATCCTACCCTTCTGCAGTGAAATATGCATTTCTGCTGGGATATAGGTTTGAACTTCTAAGTTCTAAGAAGTAAGAGTTTTTTTACTCCCACCCCATCCCCCTGCAGAGGGTGAGACAGAGCATTTCAAAGAGAAAGAGAGAAAATACAATCCCCAAGATAGGAATTTTGCCTTCCATGAGTGAGGGAGACTACAAACCAAGCCAACCAGATCGATAAAGGTCTCCCTAACTTACTGTGCAAAGTCTGCTACCCTCAAGAAGCTTCAAGGACAATAATTGGCATTTTAGCAGGGTAAAATCTTGTGACAAATCCAACCCTTGGCGGTCTGAGAAAGAGCCACAGCAACACGTTCAAAAGTAGGGGTGCCTAGTCACAGCAGGCCCCTCATGGACCATGCTCAAAAAAAACATCAATCTTTTACCAGAATATAGAGTTTTGAGAAACTAGGTAATTATTAAGTGTCTGAGACTGGATTTGATCCTAGGTACTCGTGACTCCAAGGCCGGTGCTTTATCCACTACGCCACCTAGCTGCCCCTGCTTATGACATCTTTATGTCAACTATAGATCACCTGAAAAAGTGTAAAAAAAATGAGGGGTATATTGGAGGGAGAGCTAGTGTCTCTTAGACTCCTAGGATTGCAAGAAGAATGCACAAGCAGCAAATATTAGGTTTATGTATAAGGGGGAGTGGGTAGAAGGATGGAAAATACATTTACAGAATCAAGGGAAAAGCAAGAGAGAACAAAAGGGTCCTGTCATTTTTGATTAAATAGCCCATAAAGATAAATATAAAAGGGAGAAAGTAAACAATAACATCTACTTCTGGTCCATTTCTTCTTCCTTGCGGTAACATTTTCGATGCAGTTCTGTAGTTTCTGGTTGTTTCAGAGGTTGTTATCAGTGCAAATTACTTGCAGCAATTTCCCTTTCTAGTAGAAGAAATTCTTAAGCCAATTTTTAAACAAGTCAAAACTCATATTTTCATCCCTAGAAAATAAAACTCGAACTTCTTAAATCATGATTATGTACATTTTGACTTGCCCTCTATCATTCAGTTACAAATAGAAATTAACCTAGTTTTGTTTTTGACATTATTTTATTCTTTTTAATCATTCTTTCCCCTTTTGGAGGACGCTATTCTACTTAATAAAACAAACCTCCATTAAAATGAGTATTCCACTGCAAAACTAAGTCCCTGATAATCAATTTAGAATAAACAGTATCCAACAAGTTATTTTACAAACGAAACAGTTTTAACCTTTTTTGCTAATATTTAAATGAATCCAAACTCTTTAACTGAATAATGTATTTTCTCTTCAAGATATTTTAGAAATAGATTACAGCAACACGTGGCTGACAGAAGATGACAAAGCTATATATCAACCAATCTGGCTATTAGAATTTAGATGGGGGTGGCTAGGTGGCACAGTAGATAGAGCACTGGCCTTGGAGTCAGGAGTACCTGAGTTCAAATCCGGCCTCAGACACTTAATAATTACCCAGCTGTGTGGCCTTGGGCAAGCCACTTAATCCCATTTGCCTTGCAAAAACCTACAAAAAAACAAACATAAAAAAGAATTTAGATAAAGGTAGACCAGCTGACTTACATTTCTACACCTGATTTTTAATATACGTCACCTGACACAGATTATAATAATTTACCAAAATGATCACGACTTTATTTATTTCAATTTCAATTTCCAGGCAGAGGTCATGTGGAAGGTCAAATGCTAGACTTTAAGACTGCCAGGTGAGACATTTCCAAATGTCATATTTGGGAAGTTGAGTCAAAAAAAATCCAACCTCAGATCATTCTGAACAGCGATTCTTTCAATCTTGTACCAAAGAGCCTGTCACCTGAAACTTCATTTCCCAACTCCATAGGGTTACTGGCATCAATAGATATTGATCCAACCTAAATTTCCTTGATACATAAATTTCAATTCAAGATAGAAGGTCAATTTTCAATCTCCTAAAGAGATTGCTCCTTAAGAGCAGTTTCCTACAATCAGACAGAGCTATAGCTCTAAACTTGATAGTCATTATTTTATTCTTTTTAATCATTCTTTCCCCTTTTGGGAAACCTCCATTAAAATGAGTATTCCACTGCAAAACTAAGTCCCTGATAATCAATTTAGAATATACAGCATCCAACAAGTTATTTTACAAACGAAAGAGTTTTAACCTTTTTTGCTAATATTTAAATGAATCCAAACTCCTTAATTGAATAATGTATTTTCTCTTTAAGATATTTTAAAAATAGATTACACAATATGCTGTGCATTGATTATAATCCTATAGTAGTAACAATAAAAGAGCACAGAAAAATCACCAAATTTGATCCGTGTGGCACAGGTGATTTTACTTCAAAACATGCAACAGGGGCGGCTAGGTGGTGCAGTGGATAGAGCACCGGCCCTGGAGTCAGGAGTATTTGAGTTCAAATCCAGCCTCAGACACTTAATAATTGCCTAGCCGTGTGGCTTTGGGCAAGCCATTAACCCCATTGCCTTGCAAAAACTAAAAAAACATACAACAGAAGATTTGGAATATATAAATACATTGATCTCATAATCTCAAATTGCATATAGAAACAAAATCTATAAAAATAATGTTCTCTATTAACATGCATACTTATTATCCATGTTTCAATAAACTTAAGCCATAGCCCGTTGTTTCCAGAATCCCTTTAAAAACAATTAGGACATATTTAGATAACTTTCCAATAAACTTCCATATT
This sequence comes from Macrotis lagotis, assembly GCF_037893015.1. Classification (NCBI taxonomy): domain Eukaryota; kingdom Metazoa; phylum Chordata; class Mammalia; order Peramelemorphia; family Peramelidae; genus Macrotis; species Macrotis lagotis. The sequence goes on from NC_133666.1 coordinate 12,770,862, forward strand.
GCTTTACAGGCGTTCTAAATTCCAGATGTAACAAAAAAGTACATTGCTTTCCAAACAAAAAGACGTGACTTGTTACACTTCATAGCATTTCCCTAATGAAAACTTAGTTACATAGTTTAATGAATCTTACTTTTTTTCCCCATAAGTTCATTTACTTCTACCCAAATATAATCATATCAATCTTAAAAAGAAAATGGGAATTTTCAGGAACTTAATCTTATGCATGATAATTTCAAAATTCCAATATTTCTTACTTATGTCATTGAGTGGCAACAAATTTAGATCAAAATAACAATCTCTTTTCTTTCTGCAATTATTAGAATAATTTTAAATGCTTTTAATATTAACCCAATGGCTAATTATTTTATTATTGCAATGACAATTTCAAAATTTCTATGAAAGCTATAAAAAATATCATCACACTATTGCTATAAATTAGCTTACAGATTTGAAAATTAAGTAGAACTGATATACATCACATAACATTTTTGCAAACATTCTTTTCCCTAAGTGTTTATCTTTGGAAAAGCAGCAATGAATATTCCAGTTGTTAAAAGGAAAATCACAAAATCTTCTCAAAAAACTTTAATTGTGAATTTGCAATTTATCAAAACTAAGTTGGTATAGAATTTATCTTTAAGTAACATGAATAAACCCCCAAAATTTCTTCTAAATACTTTCTTTGAAACAAAAGGTCTTTACAAAAGGAAAGGTCTGTTTGCTTAAGGTAAAGAGAAGACACCCAGTGACAAAGTGCATTCAATATATTCCTCTTTGTCTCAGTCTAGAAATTATGTCATATTAAATCTTCAGATTAATTTATATAGTTATAATAAGCAATAAAATGTATAGGAGTTGAAAATTTTAAATCTTCTGAATTCATTTACTCTGTTTACAGAACAATTTAAACTCCCAAATGTCAGTTTATGGGAATTTTATCCTTACTATAACTGATAGAATTATTGATTGATATTTCCTTAGGGCAATCAAAATACAATGATCACAATTATACATTTTAAAAACATAGAAACTTCTGAAGTTAATATAATACATTTTAGTAATGCACAGATGATCAGCCCATATATGGTTACCTAATTAAAAAGTAATCAGATAGCTTTAATACATTTCCTAATTTATGGAGTCCTGTTTCTTTTCTCTTCAGAACTGAAGTTTGGAGTAAACCAAACCAAATCTGGACTTACTGATATATGTGTCCTCTCTTTTTTTCTCCTTCAACAGCTCTAAAGAAAACAAAAAAAAAATCATTTTCTTTCTGCGGTTTCTAACTAAAAACATTTAATATTAGACTAGGATTTTCTATTTTCATCCTTTATTCTAAAATCAGACACTTGATTATTTCATGAGAACCAAGCCTAGGAAGAGCAAGCAGTTGATAATACTAGTATTCTATCTACCCCAAACATAAGTGTATCCTAAACTATGTTAAATCTTGGGTCCGTACTCCCAGAAAGATTCGATAACATCATTTGATTTATAATTCTAATACCTATACATAAACATTCACATATATCATTTTTACTTCTTACTCATACCTTCTTCACATGCTTAAGACTATCTTATTAATTTTAATATGTCAGTTTAACCATATTTCATACAATTCTTACTAACAAATATTTTCTTTTTATGTTTTTATCAGTATGGTCATTAACAATTTTTGTTCTTACAGGCAAATAGTAATTAAATATTTAAATTTATCTAGCATATCAAATTTTTTGGTTATAACTTAGATATCCTTTAGAAGATAAAACATTAACCAAATTCTTTTAAGCATGGTTTTAACCCTTTAAACTATTCACAATTTAGAACAAAATATTTTTCAAGTCACTTTATCAATTCATGGAGCGAAATAAGGTATTTCTTTTAACATTTAAAATAGAGCTTTTAAAAATGTATTCTTTCATATATAATTTCCATCTACAATATACCTTTTGAATCAACAGAACATTCTACCCAATTAAAGCTATTTTTTTTTAACCTGAGTTCAAAATAGCAGTTAGGCTTTGTTTTTTAGATTTTAGAGGGAAATAGAATTGAGGAATCCAGGAGGAAAACCGCCAATGTGAATGAATGAGAGAGAGAGAGAGAGAGAGAGAGAGAGAGAGAGAGAGAGAGAGAGAGAGAAATAAGAGATGGAGCTAGAGAAGGAGCAGCCAGATTATCAGAGCAGAGTTTAAGAACTGAATAGCTCATTTTTTTCTCCTAAACTAGGAAAAGAAAAAAAGAATTGCTTTCTTATTCTAAGAGAGAATTCTAATTTCCCCCCATTTTACAACTGGAGAAAAAAAAATCATAGAACAAGAAAAAAAATCAAATAGACACCATTCTTACTTTAGAGAGACAGGAGGCCACAGCCTGCCAATTCAAACAATAGACACAATAGCAACCACTCATCTTGGAAGCTCGCTTTCCCATTTTCACTCCTTTGGGAGACTCATTTTTTCCCAACCAGAAAGAAGGGAACTTCAGACACATGTACATAAAGGTCACAGCCAGCCAATCAGACAACACCTTTCGCCTTTCACTTGTTGCTCACAGCGACTGGGAAAGGGGTAAGGGGGAGTGAGAAAAAGAGAGACAGACCCCTGCCAGTTAATGGGAACTAAGACATATAAAAGGCATTTGGAAATAGCTGTTCTAAATACAGAGAATGAGAAAGGAGAAGGGATGAAATTTCCCAGTGCTAGTCACAAGGCTGTCAGATAAGAACCTCATTAAAGTTAGGAAAAAAAGAAAACAGAAACCTTTTATTTTTCAAAAACAGCAAGATTGGGGCAGTTAGGTGGTAGAGTGGATAGTGTACAGGCCCTGGGATCAGGAGGACCTGAGTTCAAATTTGATCTCAGACATTTAATAATTGCCTAGCTATGTGACCTTGGGCAAATCACTTAGCCCCGTTGCCATAAATAAAAAAAAAATTAAGAAACCAGCCACCAGTCCTGAAATCAGGAAGACCTGAGTTCAAATTTGACCTCAGATACTTAATAATTGCCTAGCTGTCTGACCTTGAACAAGTCACTTAACCCCATTGCCTTAATTTTTTTTTAAAAAATGAAATAAATAAATAAAAACAGCAAGATTTTCAGGGAAATCTGTCCTGTAGTGCTAAAATAGTTTTTGAAAAGAAAAATGATACAACTTCCCCTATTTCCTAGCTGTGAAACAGAGAGAAGGGGAGAAGAATGTAATGAGATGCTAGTTCATCAAGGGAGGGGCATTGGCTGATCAGGACACAGAGACATGACAGCAAGCCTAACCCAGTAGAGACAGCTGAGAACTTGATTCTTCCTGGACCACGCAGAACATCAATTTAAACAAACATGTACCAAACACATAAACCAAGTCAGAACATGTTGAACCAGAGAGGTACTAGAACTGCAGAGAAAACTCTCTTTGCTCTCACACTTAGAGGGTCCCCAAAACAGCACAAAGAAAATGGAGTGTCAGACAACATCCTTGGCACTTCTCAAAATGCCACAAGAGATCTAATGATACCAGGTCACTGTCTAAAACAAGAGTGCCACACTTAGATTAGGGACAAATCTTCAGCACCCACCTGAAAAAACACAGGCAATTACCACCAAAGGTAATAATCCCTTAAACCAGAGATAAAGTCCAGAGAATATTTTATTTTGATATAAAGCAACAAGTTATTTCAAGGTCAGTTTTGGCTAGGCTACAAATGCATCCCAGTGTTTTCTTAGGGATCCCATATCCAGGATTGTTAAAAGTTGTTCACCTCATTTCCAAATCAAAATTGTCTAAGTACAGATTCAGAATAGACCTGGGATTTGAAAAATTACAGACCTTTTTTCCTTCCAAGGAGCATGTCTGATTAGATTTTGAAGACCTGTCCCTCCTCAAAATTCCTGTCCATCTGAGTCACAGCACAAAAGATTAATTAACCCCCAAAATGTAAAAAAAAAAAATTTACAACATAGAGTTAAAATAAAATGATGGAATATATAGTCAGACATTTTAAAGTTTTATTCTCTAAGATCTTTCCTCTGGAAGTCATTAAAGTATTGACCAAATTGATCTGAAAAAAGAATTGATCTTTTAAGCAAAAACAGAGAATAGCGAAAATTAATAGCTAATTTTGTGACCTAACTATGAAAGTTTCACAATACCTCTGCCTGAAATAATTTCTCAAAAGACAATCAACCTTGAGCAATGATCAGACCTCTCATTATCTCTTCCTGGCAAGACAGACTCTCATCATCCTGCTCATTGTCCTCCAAAGTTTGTCTATTAGAAATAGGTTAAGATATGCAAGAGTCTTAATTTCTTACTGATATTTGAAGACTAAGTACTTTTTAAAGAAGTTAATCTTTTATCAGGATGTATAGTTTTGAGAAATTATTGTGCTTTCACAATACATACTTGTATTTATCACCAGCATACTATACATACTTCTATATATCCATTATGTCTCTGGACATGGATAGTATTTTTTCATAGTTCCTTTAGAATTGATTTGAGTATTTATAATGACTTTAGTCAGACAGTTGTTCTTAGAATGATATTGTTGCTGTATGCATTGTTCTCTTAGTTCTACTCACTTCAATCTTCATTATTTCATGCAAGACTTTCCATGCTTTTCCCCTAATATCAGAACTAATAACCATCATTTCTTATAGCACATTAATATTGCATCATAATCATACAATACATGTTACTTAGCCATTTATAAGTTGATGAGCATCCTCTCAATTTCCAGTTCTTTGCCACCCCAAAGAGAGTGGCTATAATGCTTTTAGAAGATAAAAGTTCTTTCCAGGGTGGCTAGGTGGCATAGTGGAAAAAGCACTGGCCTTGGAGTCAGGAGTACCTGGGTTCAAATCCGGTCTCAGACACTTAATATTTACCTAGCTGTGTGGCCTTGGGCAAGCCACTTAACCCCATTTGCCTTGCAAAAACCTAAAAAAAAGTTCTTTCCTTTCCCCCAATTACATTGAGAAACAGACCTAATAATGGTATTGGTAGGTCAATGAGTATACACAATTTTATTCTTCTTTGGGCTTAATCCTAGATGGTTCTCCCAAGTGGCTGGAATTGTAGAAGATTCCACTGCCAGTGAATCAGTGTCCCAATTTTGCTACTTCCCCTTCATCATTTATCTCTTTGGGATATGGACCTAGTGGTAGTATTGTGGGTTCCAAGGGTATGCATGGTTTTATTGTATTTTGGGCATAGCTCCAAATTGTTCTCCACAATGCTTGGACTAGTCCTTAACTCTAAAAATACTGCATTAATTTCCCAATTGTTCCACATCCCTCTAGCATTTGTTATCTTCCTTTTTTTGTCATTTTAAGCAGCCTGATATGTGTAAGGTGATACCTCAGAGCTAATTTCATTTGCATTTCTCTATTGCATCGAGATTTAGAGCATTTTTCATGTCATTATTGAAAGCTTAGCTTTCTTCTGAAAACTTACTGTTTGTATGCTTTGTTTATCAATTAAGGAATAATGTATATTTTCAAAAATTTGGCTCAATCCCTTATATGTTTGAGAAATAGCATTTTTATTACAGAAGCTTGTCATATTTGATTTTACTGGGAAGATTTCTAGTTTATTCCCATTACTGATACTTGGACTCATCATTACAAGGACATTTCCAATCATTCCTGGTCTCTAGATCTGGCTCAAGCCACGTGGACTAAGAAAGGGGTTCTTAGATCACAGAGTGTTAGAGTTGGGGGGATTCTTATGTAAAAGTGTAGGACTTCACTGATAATTTCGCCTTCTTCAAAGCAAATGCTTCATTAGACAAGAGCAGTTATTAATTGAATCAATCAAAACCAACTAAGTCCTGGGTCCATATTGATCGTCTCAAATCAATCCAAAGCACTGCCCCAAGGAAATAGGCCATGTCTTTAGGAACTCTTTGGAAAGCAAGGACCCATTCCAGGAAACAAAAACCCAAAGATTCCTAGGTTTTGGAAGTAGGGAAGGAGCAGAGTCAAAGCAAACGGTGCCCCAAACTGGCAGATCTGGGTCAGCAATCATCAGGAAAAAGAGCCGGTATGACTGATTTCCAAAAGAAAAGGAAAATAACATAAATGGATACTTTTCTTCTGAGCATATCAGAAGAAAAGATCCAAGGTGGTTAACGCAGTGTATCCACCTATGCAAAGGCTAAAGAAGACGTGTGTTTCTTTCCCAACTTTCCCTTTTAATATGTCTCTAGTCATAGATACTATAGGAATTGCCTGTTTCATTATACAACGGTTTCTAGGAACATGAATTTTGTTTCAACACAAAAAGACCAGTAGTGAAAAAGAGATAGATATAAATGTCATTTTAAGCGGAGAGCTTATCCTCTGGGAAGTATGAAGAATTTTCCTAAACACATAATGTTTTACCTAAAAGAAATTCCCTAAATCTACAGAGGATAGAACTGTGTGGACTAAGGTGGGGCATTATTATACCCCTAGTCTCACTTTAAAAAATGATTCTAAAGTGACATTACACTTCGATAGTAGATCATAAAACGTCATGGATTGGAGCATCCTTTGAAATCAGAATATGAGATCTGGGAGGACCCAAGCATCAGGGAACATGGAATGTCACAGCTGGAAGGGACCTTGGAACACAAAACATAGGAGGTTGTGAGGATTATATTAGCATCACAGAATGGCCTAGCTGAAAAGTACCTTGGAACCCAGAATATCACTGTTGTATGGGGACCTCTAATTATGTATAAACTGGCCACCTTGGAAGGGTCTGGAACATAGAGATAGAGCTTGATGGCTGAGGGAGGTTCTTTAGAACCCTGAATATCATTGCTGGAAGGATACTTGCCTAAGATCAGACCATTTGGACTAGGGATCTTCCCCATTAAGAAGTGGAACTCAGGTCCAGTCTATTGATACTTTGATCCTAATTAAGCTAATTAAGACCAAGCTCTTCTTCCTTCGATGTACCTTCAAACACAACTGGGGTGTGTATGATGTAAACTTAGTCTGCTTAATCTTGGAGTGACATGCTCTTCTGAGTGATTATTAGAAATCACTGAATAAAAAAGCCAAAAAAAAAAGGAATTTAGTCCCCCCCTCAACAAGATCACTCAAGTGAACCCATTTAAACCCAACAGAGCTCAACCATTTGCCAAATCCTGTGTTGAACAGCAAAACCCCTGGATCCCCGGAGTGCTTACTTCTGGTTTGTTCAGTGTAGGAGGTAGGTTGGGAGTCTCACACCTTTGTCATTGGAAATCCAGATCACATTAGTCATGCCACCTTTGCTTGTGTCTAATCTCTCTGGAGGCAAATTTTGGTGTCCAACAAGGCAGCTGCAGCTATTTCTAATCATTAGTTGTCATGGTGACTAGTTGTTGCCAAGGTTACCTGGAATCCTGAGTTGCTGGCATTCAGATTATCTCCTTATTGGCCCTCCATTATGAAGAAAGGGGGATGGGGACTTTGTCCTGGACTATCAGCTATATGCAGATCTAAATCACCAGGATTACAACATATCAGGAGACACCCACACAAGCACACACATATAGACACACAAGAACTGTGTCTATTGAATGTATCGAGAGACACGGAACAAAACAAAGACAGAAATAGAGATGGAGAAACAGAGATAGGCAGAACCAGAGGCAGGGAAAGAGAAATATAGATGCCAAGTGCAGAATCTCATGCAGAAGAAGATCCATAAAGCAATTTCTAGGAGACTTGCAGTAGGGAAGGGAGCAAGCCTCATCCCGGGCCCTCTGGTGATGTCACTGGTCTTCTAGATAGGTGAAAGGAAACTGAGGTCCAACTAGGTGAAGACATGACCCAGGATCACCTGGGTATGAAGCATCTGAGGCAGCCTTTGAACCCAGGGCCACTGACAGCATAGGGATGTCAGAGTTTGGATTCTTCCCATGATGAAGTCACCATTTGACCCAGGAGTGCAGGTGGAAAAAGAAAACAGATTTAGTAAGACATTACAACACAGACAGAGATGGAGGTCTCTCTTTAAAGGCCAAGGAGGTTGGGGTGTGTGACAGTTTAAGGAGGTGTGGATTAACTTGCCTAGGACATCAGAGAAACAGACAGAGATGCAGAGGCAAAAAGAGAGACAGAGACAGAGACAGAGAGAGAGAGAGAGAGAGAGAGAGAGAGAGAGAGAGAGAGAGAAGGACAGAGAGAAAGATGGAGTCAGAGTCAGAGACATGAAACAGAGACAGAAAGACAAACAGAGACAGAGACACAGAGAGACAGACATAGAAAAACAGAGATGGAGAGAAAGACTGAGAAAGAGAAACAGAGAGGTTGAGACAGAGACAGAAAGAGACAGACACAAAAGAAAGAGACAATGAGACACAGAGAGACAGAGAGACAGAGAAAGGGAGACAGAAAGACAGACAGAGACACAGAGAGGGAGACAGAGACACACAAAGAGAGAGATAAAGTGACAAAGGGAGAGACAGAGAGGGAGAGAGACAGAGACAGAGCAACGGAGACAGAGAGACAAAGAGACAGAAAGACAGAGACAGAGAGAGAAAGATTCAGAAAAAATAGAAACAGAGAGACAGAGACAAAGAGAGATTGATAGACAGAGACAGAGAGAGACAGAGAAAGAGAGAGACACAGAGAGGCAAAGGGAGAAAGAGAGTTAGAGAGAGATTGAGACAAAGAGAAATACAGAGACAGAGACAGAGACAGACAGAGAGAGAAGGACAGGGAGCAAGAGGCACAGAGAGATACAGAGAGACACAGAGACAGAGAGGACAGAGAGAAAGAGCGTCAGAGACAGAGATAGAGAGAGACTGAGACAAAGTGAAAGAGAGACAGAGAGAGACAGAGACAGAGAGAAATAGAGAGCAAGAGACAGAGACACAGAGAGACACAGAGACAGAGAGAAGGAGAAAGAGAAAAATAAAGTCAGAGACATAGACAAAGGGAGAGACAGAGGGAAAGAGAGAGAGACAGAGGCAGGGAGACATACAAAGAGACAGAGAGAGACAGACAGAAAGACAGACAGAGAGAAAGATTGAGAAAGACAGAGAATCAGAGACATTGAGAGAGACTCACACATGGCAGCAAGAGAGAGAAAGAGAGAGAGAAAGAGAAAGAGACAGAGAGACAGAGGGAGAGAGACAAAGAGGGAGAGAGACAGAGACAGAAAGAGGGAGAAACATAGAGAAGGGGAGAGAGACAGAGAAACTCAGAGAGACAGAGACAGAGACAAAGGGAAAGAGAGACAGAGAGAAAAGATTGAGACAAAGAGAAAGAGAGAGAGAGAAACAGAGAGAGAGAGACAGAGAGAGGGAGAGAGAAAGAGAGACAGAGACAAAGAGAGAGACAGAGAGGGAGAGAGACAGAGACAGAGCAACAGAGACAGAGAGACAAAGAGAGACAGAAAGACAGAGACAGAAAGATTCAGAAAAATAGAAACAGAGAGAGACAGAGACAGAGAGATTGAGAGACAGAGACAGAGAGAGACAGAGAAAGAGAGAGACACAGAGAGGCAAAGGGAGAAAGAGAGTTAGAGAGAGATTGAGACAAAGAGAAATACAGAGACAGAGACAGAGACAGACAGAGAGAGAAGGACAGGGAGCAAGAGGCACAGAGAGATACAGAGAGACACAGAGGCAGAGAGGACAGAGAGAAAGAGAAAGAGTCAGAGACAGAGATAGAGAGAGACTGAGACAAAGTGAAAGAGAGACAGAGAGAGACAGAGACAGAGAGGAATAGAAAGCAAGAGACAGAGACACAGAGAGACACAGAGACAGAGAGAAGGAGAAAGAGAAAAATAAAGTGAGAGACATAGACAAAGGGAGAGACAGAGGGAAAGAGAGAGAGACAGAGACAGGGAGACAGACAAAGAGACAGAGACAGACAGACAGAAAGACAGACAGAGAGAAAGATTGAGAAAGACAGAGAATCAGAGACATTGAGAGAGACACACACATGTCAGCAAAAGAGAGAAAGAGAGAGAAAGAGACAGACAGACAAAGGGAGAGAGACAAAGAGGGAGAGAGACAGAGACAGAAAGAGGGAGAAACAGAGAGAAGGGGAGAGAGACAGAGAGACAGAGAAACACAAAGAGACAGAGACAAAGGGAAAGAGAGACAGAGAGAGAGAAGATTGAGACAAAGAGAAAGAGAGAGAGAGAAACAGAGAGAGAGAGACAGAGAGAGGGAGAGAGAAATAGAGACAGAGAGAGACAGAGAGACAGAGACAAAGGGAGAGAGGGTGAGACAGAGAAGGAGAGAGACTGAGACAGAGGAAACAGAGAGAGAGACAGAGACAAAAAGCAAGAGAGAGACAGGGAGAGAGAGAGAGAGAGAGAGAGAGAGAGAGAGAGAGAGAGAGAGAGAGAGGGAGAGAGAGCGACAAAGAGACAGAGAAAGATAGAGACAGAAAGGAAAAGATTCAGAAAGACAGAGAGAGAGAAAGATTGAGAAAGACAGAATCAGAGACATTGAGAGAGACACACACATGTCAGCAAAAGAGAGAAAGAGAGAGAAAGGGACAGACAGACAAAGGGAGAGAGACAAAGAGGGAGAGAGACAGAGACAGAAAGAGGGAGAAACAGAGAGAAGGGGAGAGAGACAGAGAGACAGAGAAACACAAAGAGACAGAGACAAAGGGAAAGAGAGACAGAGAGAGAGAAGATTGAGACAAAGAGAAAGAGAGAGAGAGAAACAGAGAGAGAGAGACAGAGAGAGGGAGAGAGAAAGAGAGACAGAGAGAGACAGAGAGACAGAGACAAAGGGAGAGAGGGTGAGACAGAGAAGGAGAGAGACTGAGACAGAGGAAACAGAGAGAGAGACAGAGACAAAAAGCAAGAGAGAGACAGGGAGAGAGAGAGAGAGAGAGAGAGAGAGAGAGAGAGAGAGAGAGGGAGAGAGAGCGACAAAGAGGCAGAGAAAGATAGAGACAGAAAGGAAAAGATTCAGAAAGACAGAGAGAGTCAGAAAGAGATTGAGAGAGACAAAGAGAGACATAGATAGAGAAAGGGAGAGATTGAGCGAGACAGAGACAGAAAAAAGGGAGAGGGAGAAAGAGAGAAATTGGGGATCTTAGAGAGATTGTTTCTGGAGAGGAGTCTTTGTAGGAGGTGGTCTGGATCTTGGATCGGACAGATTGCTTCTGCAGGTGTGGCTCTAAAAGGAGCCCCCGACCTGGTTTACTGTCCCCGGTGCCTAATCTACCATCTAGCTTTACCCACCAGTGAAAGCATGGTCAGGATCAAAGTAAAACGTCAAGAGGAAACATTTGAACAGTGCAGAGAAGGTTACAAGGATCACTTCCACATGTATGTGTGTGTTTGTGTGTGGACACAAAAATCAAAGATTACATGATCTAAACAGTGCAGTAAATATATATATATATATATATATATATATGTGTATATATATATATATATATATATATATATATATATATACATACATATTATAAACTTTTTTCCAAATGATGAATGTGAGCAGGTCATTGATGGAACTCTAGCTCCAAAAATGCATTTAGACAAGTTTCCACCTGGGAGCTTGGACTGCATTTTATTGAATGCTATGTTTATACTTTTTGACTTTTGATCAGGATTATTTGAAAACCTTTCATTTCAATAACAGCCCATGTTTTCTATTGTGATATAATACTGTTTGACTGGGAATAGTTATTTTATTTGAAAACTTTTTTGCATTTTAGAATATTATATTTATAGCACTTAAAAGTTTTAGGGGAATGGCTGAAAATCCTGTCTATTCCTGACTGTGGCTCTTTTGTACTTGACTACGTTTTTTTAGGCTGCTAACAATAATTTTTAACTTTGACCTGTAAATTCAGGATTTTGGCTAAGGGTTTTCTATTTTTTCTATTTTTTTTTTATTTTGGGACACCCTTTTTCGGAGTGACTTGTAAATGCTTTTTAATGGGGTCCCAATTCATGAGTCCCCTATCTAACATTCAGATCTGCTTTGAGTGTCCTTCCTGGGTCCCTGCTAAAACTGGCATTTGGGATAAAAATCCACTTAAAAATAATGAGAGACTCCTCTGAGAACAAAAAGGAAAAAAATGTTTATCTTCTTTTCTCGAGAGAAGGGCATATTCCAAGTCTCAAAGGGAGTGAAGATCAAGGAGCTGTTCTTGACAGTCAAGCAAGTTTATATGACCTAGCATGATCCCCTCTCCCTAGTCCCCTCTTTACCTTTGGTTGGGTCTTCAGAGTTACTATCTTTACACTAAAAAGTCTACCCAGTCACAAAGAGAAGAATAAAATGCTTTCATAAATTATTACCTCACCATCCAGATGGTGAGAATAACTTTCAGGATTGTAACTATCTTAAGGAAGTAATGTCTAAGTCTACTCAAAAGTAGGTTTATCATAAAGTTATGTACCCGTCTTGGAACTCAAGGTCTTTCTAGGAACAGGCTACTATCCTCCCAGTGAGTAAAAATAACCTTATTGAGAAAACAAGTGGCATTACAAGTCTCATTCCGAATGCAAGGTCTTTCTTCTAAGAATAATCTGAGAATAATGGGTTTTTAAGAAATATTTCTTAGCCCTGAGAAGACTTCACTAGGAATATTAACCCTAAAAAGGTTTTATTGGGAATATTCCACTCAACAGAAATTCTAACTATGACTGGTCCTACACCCCCTATCAGAATACACTAAATAGATTTATCTCTTCTAACCTTATGCAAAGATCAATCAAATACTTCCAGCACTTTGTATGGTATAGCTTTCAGGTTGTCCAATAATTTTTATATTTTTACTCCTTAATCTTTTGTCATATCATTTTGTTTTTTTCTATAACATACATGGTAAATTCTTTATTCTTATTGTGATTTCTTTGGTCTTCAATTTCAATAATGGAGTCTTTGATTCAAAGGATATGAACATTTTAGTCATTGTCTTTGCATCATTCCAAACTGCTTTCTGAAATGGATGTACCACTTTACAGCTCCACTAACAATGTATTCATATGCTTATACTTCCAGAACCCTTCCAACATTGACTTTTGTCATTTTTTCTAATTTTCAGTATGTAGGGAGAAACCTCAGAGTTCTTTTGATATGTGCATAAGAATTATAAGAAAAACACAGAATTATAAGAGCACAATGTGTGGTCTGCTTTAAAAAAATTATGAGCAGAACTGAAAACCTGAAATCTGCATAGGAATGTATGAGAACCTAAAAGAAGAGAAGCAAAATCCCATAATATTTAAAGAAAATATGCTCACTGGACAAGAAATACATCTTGAAGAAAGGTTGAAGAGAGACAATGTCAGGATAAGAGTATTTTTCAGAGGAACAGAATGGGACATGAAACATTAGGATGCAGGAACTTATAAAAAAGAATTGGCTAGATTTTCCAAACATAGAAAATTAAATACTATTTGAAAAAATGTATAAATCCCCTCTAGAAAAGAAACAGCACAAAGTGTACATTGTCCAAGACATGGGGTAGATAAATTTAACATTTCAATTGAGAAACATCAAATTATATAAGCAATGATCAGATGTTGGTCAAGTCATGCCTATTTGTGGGACTGCTAATGGGATAGTGAATGAAAAGTTGATAAAGGGAAGTGTGTGATATGTGTGGATTAAATTGACAATTAACAAAATTGGCAAGTAACCTGTGTGGTCTCAGGAAATGAACCACACAGGTTACTTGCCCATTCAAGGGAATGGATGTGAAGGAAAAGGGAATGATTTAAAAAGAGAAAGAAGGAGGGAACCCTTGCTTTGGTGGTTGGGGTAGAATCTACTGGATTAACTGAGATGAAGGAAGAGGAAGAAGTAGTAAAGAACTAGAAAATATGAAGCAAAAAAGGAATTAGCAAAAACCCAAAGAGAAGGGGAAAATAGGAAGAGGTTATCATCAGTGAGGAGAAAAGAGTCATTTGGAATAGGACTGTTTCAAAAATAATACACTACAGTAATTGAAGGAACATAGTACTGAGTTTGTAACTAAAGAGGGGGAAAATCATAACTTTAAAAACCACTAATATTATCAATCAAAAAGGAAAGATTAAAGACTGTGTGCTAGGCACTCTGTTCATTACAGGAAACAGATAAAAGAGACAAAAGTCTGTGAGGAATGTGGGGTGTTTCTGGTCTCCAAAGAGTGGGGATTGCTAAAGAAATACATTCCAGGGGTGGCTAGGTGGCTCAGTGGATAAAGCACGGGTCCTGGAGTCAGGAGTACCTGGGTTCAAATACCGTCTCAGACACTTAATAATTACCTAGCTGTGTGGCCTTGGGCAAGCCACTTAACCCCATTGCCTTGCAAAAAAAAAAAAAACTAAAAAAGAAAAGAAAAGAAAAGAAATACATTCCAAAAGGGGAATAGCCCCAGCCAATCACAAAACTGGGAAAGATCTAATCCCATCCCAAAGATGAGAGGTCCAAGTTTAGAAGAAAACAGTCTTCAACCAGTCATGAGTAACCTAAAGGTTTTGACCTAAAGCAACTGAGTTTGAGCAATTAGGTACTTGAATATTATCCAACACACCCTCTGTGACAATTGAAGTTCACCAATATAACATGCATTGTATGATGGGGGGGAGGGTTATATTAGAGACAAGTCATGGGATGGACAGACCTCTTAGCCTGTGACTCTAATGGTGAGAGTCTATGAAAGTCTAGGTGGACAAGGAGTTTCTAAAACTATATAATAACAGACAATACTGTACCTCAGGGTGCCTCATGCTGGGGGTGGGGGTGGGGGGTGGACACCCTTGTCTTACAAGATCCATGAATCAATGTTCAATTCTTCTCTCACTCCACCAGATTTGTTTTTTTCCATAGGTAACACAGTCACTGCCCCCCAAGAAGCTTTCAGTCTAAAGGGAGAGATTATGGTCTAATGAAGGAGTAAGCAGGGTCTCACAGTTAAAATTAAAGACAAAGAGAAAAATGTAAACAACTCAAATGAGTGTGACAGATTGGAAAAGAAAACAAAATTCTATGATGTCATTTACAAAAAAACACATTAGAAATGCAAAGACATACACTAAATAAAATTGAAGATATGGAGAAAAATAGTCCTATGCATTAAGTATTTCCAGAAGACTAAACAATGCAACTGATGATGATGTAATGGGTGATGTTGCCACAAAGATCAGAATTCTTTAGAAGTGGAAAACTCATGACTGACCCTGGAATTCTAAAGCTCAGGATTTTAATTTTACAAGTCTGCAAAGTTCATAGATTAAACTTTTTTTCCTGGAGAGACAATAAGCCATATGAGAACAGGTTGAAAAACAAATGTCTAGGTAAGAATGTCTGAAGGAAAGAGAGAAAGGAAATCAGTCATAAGAGATGTCTGGGCTCAGTGAGTGTGTTTGCCCTTGAGGGGGCTGTAGGCAAATTTTTCTTATGTCTTTGCCCACTTTATGTGCAAAGAAAAGTCAGGTTCAAAGGTGGTTAAAAGGGGGAACCCATCCTCTCTCTGTGATTGGGGTCAGATATCCTTTTTGGAAGACTGAGAGGCAGGAAGCTGGAAGAGGGTTGGAGGGATGGACTGAGGTTTTTCTTATTTGGCAAATTTACATTTAACAATGGAGTTACATTGAACATAGGAAGGAATTTACATGTGATTAGGCCCTTGCTGCTGAGAGAGCCCACAGAAAGCATCAGACAAGAACAAATAACACTTTTTCATATTAAAAACTAGGCAGATATTTCAATATCTGACAATTCAAAAGCACATATTCAAAAATATGTAAACAAGAAAACTACTCTCTCTTCAATAAAAGCTTTTCAGAAAATTGGAAGTAAGTATGACAGAAACTTGGATTAGACCAACACCTCACCCCCTATACCAAGATAAGATCCAAATGGATACAGGATTTAGACATAAAAAACAATATTATAAGTAAACTAAGAGATCAAGGAATAGTTTATCTGTCGGATCTATGGAAAGGGAAGCAGTTTATGACCAAGGAAGAGATGGAGAACATCATTAAAAGCAAACTAGACAATTTTGATTACATTAAATTAAAAGGCTTTTGCACAGTCAAAACTGCTGTAAGCAAGATCAAAAGAAATGTAGTAAATTGAGAAACCATTATTACAACTAGTATTTCTGACAAAGGACTCATTTCTAAAATATACACAGAACTGAGTCAAATTTAACAAAAAACAAGCCATTCTCAAACAAATGGTCAAAGGATATGCAAAGACAATTTGCAGATAAGGAAATCAAAGTGATCCATAGTCATATGAAAAATTGCTCTAAATCACTACTTATTAGAGAAATGCAAATTAAAACATCTCTGAGGTACCACCTCACACCTCTCAGACTGACCAATATGATGAGAAAGACAATGATCAGTGTTGGAAGGGATGTGGGAAATCGGAGACACTAATACATTGTTGGTGGAGCTGTGAACTCATCCAACTTTTATGGAGAACAATTTGGAACTATGCCCAAAGGGCAAGAGAAATGGGCATACCCTTTGTTCCAGCAATGCCACTACTGGAATACCCTGAAGAGGTGATGAAAAAAGGATAAAAACATCACTTGTTCAAAAATATTCATAGCAGCCCTGGTTGTGGTGGGAAAGAATTGGAAATTAAATGAATCTGGTCTACTAACTGGAACCATAAAGAGTAAATCAATATCTTTAATAACAAACTTTTCCACTCCCAAAGCCTCAGCACCCCAGGTCATGAAGAAAACATTAACCTAGTTGCCAGAATACCTAGACAGTAACAGAACAATGACAGTAATCTTCAGTCTCCCTCTGGAGCACTGGACCTGGAGTCAGGATAGACTTATGTTCAAACATGGCTCCATAGCTATATGATACTGTACAAGGGACTTCATTTTTGTGTCCTGGCTGTGAAATGGTGAGGCAAGCAAGATGTCTGGCACTTACTAGGTGCTTAATAATTGATGATTGATGAATTGGGTTTCAAGTCCACAAGATTATACTTACTTATTATAATAATGTTCCAGTTTAGACTTCAACCTGTCTTCACTGAAGGGTACCAAGCAGAAAAATCAGAAATACTGAAGGCCTTTCAGATCTAGAAGAAACACTCCAGATAGAAAGACCTTAGTTCCTCAGGTACATATCCATGGCTTTGTAACAAGTATTCTTGTTGTACCATTTAAATACCTTTGCTAGGAAAGGAAGTCTACGGACTGCTTGTTAAGGGGAAACAAAGAAAGGGAAGATTCTTCAATTAGTGTTAATATCCTGGGTGTAGTAGCAGCCAAACTCAGCAGTTCCTTTTGGGATGGGGGAGTCAACCAGGACAGGAGTTGTACACTAAGAGAGACATTAATAATCTGAAGATTATGTAGATAAGATGGACAGAATGGTAAAGAGTCTAAAATTCATGCCATCTGAGGATGAAGAAAGCTATGGAGTTTCAGTTATTCAATGAATAAACATGCATTAAATAAGCACCATATTCAGGAAGGAACAAAAAGCCAAAGACCCTTTTCTGAAGGATTTCCTATTATATTGGGGAGGCAATATACAAACAGCAAAAGTACAAGCAAATTATATAACAGGATAAATTGGAAATAAAGAAGAGAATGAAGGTTCTAGAGCTAAGAAAAAGTCATGAAAGGCTTCCTGTAGAAGGTGAGATTCTTACTGGAACCTGAAAGAAGTTAAGGAAATGGGGTGGCTAGGTGGCATAGTGGATAAAGCACCGGCCTTGGAGTCAGGAGTACCTGGGTTCAAATCCAATCTCAGACATTTAATAATTCCCTAGCTGTGTGGCCTTGGGCAAGCCACTTAACCCCATTTGCCTTGCAAAAACCTAAAAAAAAAGAAGTCAGGGAAACCAGGAGATAGAGAAAAGTGAGAGCCCTTGCAATGATGAAGGACAATCCACAAAAATGGCCAGAGTTGGTAAACAAGGGTCTTGTGCAAAGACCAACAAGAAGGAGAATCTCACAGTATCACAGACTAACTGGAGGCAAAGTGTAGGGTGTAAGAAAAAAACAGAGATGGAGTCAAGTTGTAATGGGATTTGAATACCAAAATTTTTTTTTTACTTGATCCTTAAGGTAATAGGGAGCCACTGGAGTATCTTGAGAGTCAGACCTATTTGTTAGGAATATCACTTTAGCAGAAGAATAGATGGTGGACTGCAGTGAGCAGAGGCTTATGTGGATGTGGAACTGTGGAAGTCTGGGCATGAACTGATGAGAGATGCCTGCTCTGAGTGTTGGCTAGAATAATCACCTATGCTTTCTTTGGGTATATAAAGAGTCGGTCCTTGTCAAATGGATTAGACAGAATTCAGGGATCAGAGTAATGGTTGGATCTTCGAAAAAGAGAAGTCAGAAATACCCACCGCAGTTGATATGAAGAATCCCAAAGTAAAATGAAGTCTAGGTTGGCTCCTTTTTCAACTAGTCTGGCTTGTGACCTGTGAGGGACAACTGTTTGACAGTTTAGTGAAGATAACTGGGCTCTTCTCCATCGGAGTTGCTTTCCAAACTGATGGCTATAAAAGATGGGCTGGAAGCATGTTGGCTGTTCTGGAGAATGCTGTAATTCTAAGGATTCTTGTGTTTTTGTGTATACTGGTGACAGTTGGTCAACAATTCTTGCTGGTACTGATCAGGAAAGTGGGTATTGTCTTTCCAATAATTTCTTCCCTTCATGTCTATGGAAGTTGAGTTTGAAAGAAGTCTGTTGGCTTATCAGGGAGGCTATTCTTTCCAACCTCTGGGTTCAGGGCAATGGTCTGTCTCCATCTGGGTCTATGGGGAGATGCTAGACAAAGTTTTGGTGTTATATTGTCTGGTACATGCTGCATGCATCCCTCCCTCAATTGTCTTTGAAAGGCAACTGCCAAAACTGAATTACAAAGATAACAGGCTTCCTCAAACAATCAGAGCACATCCTGAAGGACAATTATCAGGCATTAGTCCTACAATCTGCAAAATAGTCACTGAGAGGGTGGCCATGGCACATCCATCTTCTCAAGTTCTCATCCCACTTGCATTTTCATGTTTATTATATTCCCTTTAGAGTTTTTCCAGGGGAAAAATTTATGGAGGTTATTGATTATTTAATAACCTCCAATATATCATATATTCAAGGAGAGCTCTATTTTGCCAGTCATCAATCAGTGAGCATGTAAGTACTTACTATGTGTAAAGATCTGTACTAAGGACTGTAATACTAGTCCCACTCCCAACCCTTACTTCGACTTTCTGACCCCCAGAAATCTATCTTCATATATTCAATGTTATTCTCCCAAAGAGGTATCTAACCACTGTCTTTCAGGCTTCAAAGGGAATGAAGGGAAATAGGAAAGAGAAGAACAGAGCTAACCTCTCTCATTTTGGAACTTGCCTTAGGAGTACGGTACTCATAATCTCCACCAGTCCTCATTCTTATTCCCCCACCATTCTTCTACAGACTAACATTATGGTAAAGATTCAATAGGTGCTCAAAAATGATTTATGTTCTTAAAAAATGACTTTCAATCTAATAAACAAGGAACTTCCATCTTCCTAACTTGGTTTTTGTTGATTGTCAACTCTGTTCTTCCTTAAATTTTTTGAACCTAGGAATGGTGTTCCTAATTATCCCAACTCCTTCATGTATACAATCATTGTTATGATTTTTTGTCCCTCTGACACTAACATACAATAAAAACATTGACCCTACTGGCCCTAGAGTCAGGCCAAAGAATTCCCTCCAGAAGTCTGAGTATCTCTCTTGTGCCAAACATGTTAGAGGAAGCTTGAGCACCAATAATCTCTTAATTTAGGTCAGTGTTGGGATGAAATAATGTACTGAAAATCATTGGACAGTTAACCCTGGCATATTCATTTTGAACTAACTCAACATAGAAATATACCTATGATATAGTGGCACAATTTTTCTGAATACATCCCCTCTCCTCTACATATAAAAACACATCTGGTTAACAGAACAGGATGACAAGAAAAAGTATGAAGACTTGAGTGGTCCTCAGAAATCCACCAAGTTTAAGAAGTCCTGACTGTTCATTGGTAGAACTTTAATGTCCTTGGGAGACCAGGAAGACACATCAGGGGAAACAGAAAACAATCAAATTCCATTTAGTCAATAGACATTGTTTAAGCTGCTATTTTATGTGCCAGGTTTTATGCTACAGAGGAAATATGAAGAACAGTAAGACTGTCCTTGCTCTCTCAAGGAGATCACAGACTAACAGGGGAGTCAACAGTGAAATAATTATGAGAAAACAGGTCATATGCAGGAAATACTGGAATGGATCAACATGAGGAAGGTACTAGAAATTTGCTAGAAATGGAAATTCTTCTTTTAGCTGAGACTTCAAGAAAGTTGGGTGGCAGAGATGAATTATGTTTCAGATCTGAGGAACAGTCACTGAAAGAAAATGGCCATATTTGGAGAGATGGGAGATCTTGTGCTAGGTACAGCAAGGAGGTCAGTCTTGCTGGACTGAAGAATATGTGAAAGGGATGAGGGCAGGGGGCATTGTGAATAAGGTGGAAGGAAACTGGAAAGGTGAAAGTGGGTAGGTTTTAAATGAATTTGAATGAGAGAGAAGATTTTATATTTGATCCTCAGTTGATAGAAAATCACTGGATTTGATTTAGAAGGGCAGGGGTGGAAGGGAAGGTATATTTCAGACTTTTGCTTTAAGAAAGTGATTTTTAGAGCTTGTCCTTCAGGATGTGCTCTGATTGTTTGAGGAAGCCTATTATCTCTGTAATTCAGTTTTGGCAGTTGCCTTTCAAAGACAATTGAGGGAGGGATGTGGTGCAGCATGTAGCAGACAATACAACATCAAAACCTTGTCTAGAATCTCTGCATAGACCCAGATGGAGACAGACCATTGCCCTTCCTGTGAAGGAATGTGGATATATTGGAGATAAAGATTCAAACCAGAAAGCTGTTTCAGTAGTCCATTGTGTGAAGTGGGGATAAAGAGGTGTAAAGGAGAGTGTTACAAACTTAAAATTGACAGGTCATGGCAGCATCTTGGTTTTGGAGGAAGGGTGAAAAGGTAAAAAGTAAAGTATGACGCTTACATTGTGGGCCTGAGTGACTGAGAAGATGGTGGTTCCTTCAATATTAAAGAATTTTTGAAAGGGAAAAGTGTTGAGAGAAAGGGTTCAATTTTGAGCACATTGATTTTAAGATGTCTGCAAGACATTCATCCATGTCTAATAGGCTAGTTGGAGATCTAAAATTGAAGGTCAGAAGAGAAATTTGGATTGGCCAAGGAAATCATTTGCAGAGAAATGATAATTGAATCCATGGGAACTGATGAGAGCACTAAGTGAAATTGTATTGAGATAGAAAAGAAGGTAATCCAGGACAGAGTCTAATAGAATGCTCATGGTTCCCATGCATGACCAGAATGAAGAGCCAACTAAGGATACTGAGAAGGAGTGGTCATAGAAAAGTACTCTGGGACAAGTACTGTCTTTTAACTTTCTCTTCATTTCCAGTGCCTAGTATGGTGCCTAGTATATAATAGCCACTCACTAAATGTTTATTAACTGATTAAAAGGAGATCGTGGAAAGAACAAAGTCACAAAACTTTGAAGGATAAAAATATTAAGGGAAAGATGAACAATAGTGTTATAGACTGCAAAATGATCAAGAAAGGTGAGGATTAAGAAAAGGACAATTGATTTGGTGTCTAAGAGATGATTAACAACATTAGTGATATGTTTCAGTTGAGTGATGAGAGAAGAGGGTCCACTAGTGTGAGTTAAGAAAAGAGAAGAAAGCAGAGGTGACTATTGTAAATGACCTTTTTTCAAGGAGTTTAGTCACAAAAGGGAGATGATATATGGTATGATAATTAGAGAGCATGGATGGAATCCAGGGAGAGATTTTTTTAAGGATGGGAGAGACACAGACATGTTTGTTGGCAGCGGTGAAGCAGCCAGTACCCCAAAAAAGATTGAAGTGAGAGAATGAAGATGATAGAGGGAATGGACTGGAAGGGGATCATTTCTACAGGCAGAGTGGGGTTTGGCTCCATAAGGAGCAAGCATGTCTATATATATAAAACAAAGGTGGAGGAAGAAGACATTGGCAGAAGGCATCTGAGAACAAGAGGAAGAGAGAAGAAGAGCTCTCAGGGCATGACTTCAATGTTTTCAGTAAAATGTGAGGCAAGGTTCTCAGCTGAGACTGGACGTGAGTACAGGGCAGAGTCAAAGAAGTTTGAGGAGGGATAAAAATTTTCTGAAAAGTCAATGTGGTGATTAGGAACATGAGTTAATTAGAGACGTATGAAAAGATTGTCTTGGGGTTCCAGAAGTAGCTTTGTCACATTTGGGGGGAAATTAATTACTCTTTTAGTTGTAAAGGAAGAAGCATGGATCAAGCCCATGTAGTGGAGAAATACTGGTAGACATTATTTCTCATGTAGTGGGAGAGAAGTGGGGTCTCCCATAGAGATTGAGAGGCCTTGAATACTGAATGAATTCACACACTCACTGGGATTTAAAAACTGCTCCAGATTTATTATAGATTGCTGCTAAGTATACAGATTAAGACTTTTTTTCTTCCTGGAGAAACAACAGACTCTTTGAGGACAGAAGTGAATAACAAAAGGCTAGGTGAGGTTGTTTGGGAGACAGAGACAGACAGATAGAGATAAGCAAAGAGAAAGAAAGAGAGTCAGGGAGAGCTGACTTGGCTAGGGAGGGGGGTGGCTGCAAGGGGACTTTAGGCCAGGTTTTTATAATCTTGCCCATTATTCAGTACTGAGTGCAAAGGGGAAATCCCTCCCCCCTTCTGTGACCAAAATCAGGTAAAAGGTTGAAAGTTGGAGGTTGGGAATAAGAAGATGTTACATTTAACAATGGAACAATAGGAGTCAATTTACATCACAGGAACAGATAATATTTTTTACAAACTTTAACAGTTTAAAGGATTACAAAAATGTGTTTCCATAACTCTCTGCATCATGACCAAATCATTGTGACTCCAATTTGGGGTTTTCTTTGAAAGATACTGCAGTGGCTTGCCGTGTCCTTTAGTTCATTTTACAGATGAAGAACTGAAGGTAAAGAGGGGTAAGTGACTTTCCCAGCATTACACAACTAGCCAGGGTCTGAGGCCAGATTTGAACTCAGGAATGTGAATTTTCCTTACTCCAGACTCAATGCTCGATTCACTATTTCATTTAGCTTCCTGTGGTTGTGCTACCTTGTTCCCATGGGTACCTCTGATGAAAATGTGAACATTACTAGATTAGATGGTTTCCTAAGAAAATACCTGGCAGAGCTTTTCACAATCTTTGATGCTGACATGATCTTTTTTATATATCTTGTTGCCTCATAGAAACTAAACAGTTGTGTAAATCCTAGAAAACTCATTTAGGCAAAAGGCAAAATTTTGATTAGTGCTTCTCACGTTTGAGAGAAAGTCGGATTCCCACAGGAATTTCCTAAAGAATTCAATTCAGGCCAATAAGTACTAATTGAATATTCATAAAATGAATTTGGATATTTTTCGGAAATGACTTTTCTTTTGACATTTAAAAGGATCGTACTCTTTTGTCCTTCAAATTTTAGAACAAAAAGAAAGATGAAGGTACAGTAGTGAGATGAAATTATAAGAGGCAACTGAATCTAATGATGTACCACTCCATTCTGAATTGGGAAAATCTGAGTTCACATCCTACTTTGTTAGCTGTGAACACTCACTAGTTGTGTGACCACAGATAACTTACATTACCCCTCTGCAATTTAGTTTTATTTCTGTCAGACAAGAAGTTTTGACTTTTTTTAAGGTCCCTTCCAAGTCTAGATCTGTGATTCTAAGTATGATCTGTGACAAGTCTCTTTACCTCCTTGGGCTTTGTTTTCCTCTGTAGTAAAAGGGAATTGGACTAGGTGGATTCTGAGGGAAATTTATGTCTGTGATCCTGGGACCGATTTGGTGACTTGAAGTACAGAATGGCTGAGAGGGATTTGAGGCAGCAGATAGAGAACACACATAAAAGACTTGAAGCTGAGGCATTATTTCAGATGGAAGCCATGGTCCTATGGCAATAATAGTGGAATATCAAGGTAAAAGAACCAGATTGAAGTTGAAGCTATCTCATGTTTGTATAGTCTAGTGTTAATTTGTCATTTAGATTATGTTTGGGTTTCCCTGATTTGATATTGGTAAAGTCATGACCAAAACTGGCTAGTTTATTTACAAATAACTTCCATAGATAAAATAAACTATTTTCTTGTACATTCTTCAAGTCTTGTTCTCGTCAGTGGGCTACATTAATTCTTTGGCTGGTGCATGTACTCTGGATTTGCTTTCTTGCCCATTTCCTGATATGGCTGCCTCTCTCTTATCCAAGAAGAAGAACATGGTAATTCGTCTCTCCAGCTACTTGGAAAAGGGGTAACCTGAGAGACAGTCTTTGGATTGACTCTCAACACTTTACTATCTTCACTTTCTGTGAGTACAAATTGCAGGCAGAGAAGGTTTCAATGCAGAGATTTTTCTTCTCTTGGAGTCTCCCATAGCCTTCAGGTGTCCAGTTCTTATTTTGTAGCAGTCTGGTCAAGATACCTTCTTCTTAGCATCTAGGGACCCCTGCCTAGATGTCTGGGCCCCCCTCAGGTGTTCTGAGTCATCTGGATGATGCTCCTCATAGGTCTGGCAGCATCCTGGAGAATCCCCCACCTTTTGCCTCAACTCTCCTTCATTTGAAAGAGTTGTCCAACAGCAATTGCTTCCAGTTTTCTTCAACCTAGGTATGGTCAGGTCAGAAATGTATACCTGGGTGCTCCCCCACCAAATCCTTTCCAGTCTCTGGTCTCATTTTTTGTGAGACCCTCCTCTGCCCCAGATAACTCCTTTCCTCTTCTGTTCTGGTGATTATGAGGAATGCAAGTCCCATTCAGGGGCTTGTGGTCTACTTGTAATAGAACCCAGGAAAACTCCTTGGCTTCCTTCTACTCACCCTCCCTATTTTCTGTAAAGGGGTTGACCCCTGACAACCCAAGCTGAATTCAGGTGCTGCCCCACATCACCCCCAATTCCAACAGCTTCCTATTAGGAACATGGGACCCTGCTCAGTCCCTGAGCCTTCCTTCAGGTATAAGATGTATAATGGCATAATTCTCTTCATTATACTGAGAGAGTTGAGAGAAAATACTGGAGAATGTGGCTCCTTGCTTCTCAGGGCTTGACATCACAGACTCCCCTCCCCTCTCTTCTCCTTCCTCCCTCTGCTGTGGGTGGAGTCTAAACTTGACCTTATTACAACCTCATCATGACCACCTTCCCACCTTTGACAGGGTCAGTCCTTTTTGTCTCTGGAGGCAGAGGAATGGGAGTAGAGTGGAGGGGGGTGCCCTTTTTCTTGAGTTTGGAGGGGGGCATGAACTGCTGAGGATTTTCCTGCCCCTAACACAATCCCTTTCCAGTACCCCCACTTCATGGGCCTTCCTGATAGATACCAGAAATTCTTGCACTTTCCTGCTTGGCAAAGTATGAGTTAAATGGCCTCTTCCCCCAAACTTGCAATTGCCCATCTGGCCTCTCTGCATGCCCTTTATACTCTGTCCCTTCTTTGACCTTCTTCTGAACCTCCCGCTCCACTTTAAATTCACTTGTCCATGTGCCAAGGGTGATGTTGGTTGGCTTGGGTGAGAGTTATGGAAGAATTAATAACTCTGTTTATGAGTGTGCTGTGTATGTAGGTAGCATCATATGTGTCTCTCTGTGTATATACATGTGTATGTATGTTTGAGTGAGTACACATGTGTACCAGTGTCTGATTTTACAAGGCTATTCTGGCAGGGACTTCTGGCCTGCTTATACTTTTGTCTGAAGCTTCTGGTTTCATTTGGAGGGGTGGAGTGTCATGGAGCCCAGCTGGGAAAAGACTTTGGGTATACTCCTTCTCTCCCCTTTTCATGTGAACATTTCCATCTTTCCTTCCTGCCTCCCTCCTTGGCTTGCCTTGGGGCAGAGGAAATAGAAGACAGTCCAGAAACTCTTCTCCTCTCCATCTCCTTGTCATCTCTTTACTTTGGTGTCATTTAATTTAATGGTATTTTTGTTTTTGTTCTGGTGCCAACCAGTACCTGGTAAACGGGGTGTTTCTATGTGGTTGGTTCTTGTTTTCCTTATCAAAGAAGGCCAAAAATGGCATTACAATGTCTGAGACAAATAACACATGCATGACAGTGGCTGATCAGACCAATAAGAGCTCAGAATGCTCTACCACAGGTTTGACACAAAGAGTCCATGTTAACACCTAGGGTGTTACCTGGGGTGGGTATTCTAAACTTACATATGTCATAATTCCTTTAAGCTGCTCCCAGAGTACAGAGAACATGCTGATGAGGACATGCCATTTTGGATGATACTGTGCCAGGGTCTCTCATGTTTTACAATCAATTCTAAAGTTCTTAAGAGAGACCTTCAGGGTGTCCTAATGTCATTTCTTCTGATCCACTTGTGAGCACTTAACCTGTTTGTTCTCCATGAAATAATCTTTTTGTCAAGTGTACATCTGACATTCTAACTCAAAAGGTGAGTTTGAGAAAGGACCTCAGTGTCTGGTATCTTCTTCTGCCAGGGGATCTTCAGAATCTTCTTAGACAATTTAAATTGAAGCCATTCAGTTTCCTGACATATCTCTGGTATACTGGCCAGGTCTCACAGATATACAGCAATGAGGTCAGCATGACAGCTCTGTAGACATTCAGTTTGGTAGTCATTCTAATACCTCTTCTCTCCCACACTTTCTTTTGGAGCCTCCCAAACACTAAGCTAACTCTGGCAATGTGTGTGTGAATCTCATTGTCAATGTGAACCTCCATGGAAAGGACTCCATCAGCACTGGGTAATTAAGATGCACCATAGGTCCTTGGCTCATAAATAGCCTTTAGGACATCATAGAAGAACTTTAATTTGTCACTATCCGCATAAAACTGAATTTCATCTACGTTCTTACTGAACCAATAGTACTGCATCTCTCTAAGCTTCACTGGTACTTTAATGTTGATTGAATTAAATGTTTCCCTCTTAGAAATGGATGAACTATCCTGCTGTAAAACCTGCAGAATTCTATTTTGTATTGAACGACTTCTACATTTCCCCATAATTTTCATCAAAGTAGTCTTGTTTTTTGTGAGTGTTCTGGTCCAGATGAGCAAATGCAGTGTTCTATGCCAGATCTCTGAAACCTACCCACTCTTTTTCTGTTTCACTGTTGCCAACTGTGTGTTGGCTCAGTTTTCCCTCCAAATTAGCAATGAGCTGTGCCCCCTGCTGAGAAGCACACTCTAATCACCTGACATTAATTCTTCTAGTAGTCATTTTGTCTTGGGGCCACTGCTTTGTTTGAATGTGAATATTAAGCTTGGAAATAATTAGTCTCTGATCTGTCCAGCACTCTGCACCACACATTGCCTTTCTAACTCTCAAATCCTGTCTGTCTCTTCTCCTAATAATCACATACGTCTATTACATGCTATCAGGGTACATCCAGGAAGTTTTATTGCATTTAGGTAAATGCTTGTCTTGGTTTTTGCAAGGCAACGGGGTAAAGTGACTTGCCCAAGGTCACATAGCTAGATAATTATGAAGTGTCTGAGGCGGGATTTGGACTCAGTTCCTCCTGACTTCAGGGCTGGTGCTGTATCCACTACACCACCTAGCTGCCCTTAACATTTAGGTAAATGTATGACACTGTTTGTGATGAGAAGATGATGAGATGCACAAGTCTCCAGCGTAAGGTGACCATTGTTCTTGCTGTTTCAACTCTATTCCTCCCAAGGCCTCCCTGCCATCTCAGGTAATCTGAGTCCAGCATTATAAGCTTATCATTGGTACATTAATGATGAGTGGAATATTCCCAATAACCCATCTCAGGGTTAAGAATTCCTAGTGAAGTCCTCTCAGGGTTAAGAAATATTAAAGAAAGAATTAATTCTTTTTTATTTTTATTTTTTATTAATGTTTAATTTATTTTCCAGTTATATATAATAGTACTTTCTATCTATCATTTTTATAAGGTTTTGAATTTTATAATTTTCTCCCTCCCCTCACTTTCCTCCCCTCCCCCAATAGAAGGAAGTCTGATAGTCTTTGCATTGTTTCTATGATATACATTGATAGAAATTGAACATGTTATAAGAGTAAATATAAGAGTAAACATAAACCCCCCTCCCATAACCAAGAACATGAGAAACCTCAAGTATAATGAGAGAGAGAGAGAGAGAGAGAGAGAGAGACAGAGAGAGAGAGAAAATGTATTTCAATCTGTGTTCAGATTCCAATGACTGTCTTAGGGTGAGTTGCTTTCTTTATCTTAAGTCCACCAAAGAAGTTGCTTCAATGTTTTTCCCACAGTTGCTATTACTAGCTGTACCTCCACTCTGTTTCTCCCCAATCTCATTTATTCTATTCTCTCTCTCCCTTCATCCTGGCCCTGTCCAAAAGTGTATTGTATCTGAGTACCCTCTTCCTCGATCTTCGTTCTCTTCTATCACCTATTCCCCCGTTCCCTGTCACCATTTCCTCTTATCCCATTCCTTTCTTCTCATTTTTCTCTAGAGTAAGATAAATTTCCTCACCTTATTAAATGTGTATGTTATGTCCTGTTTGAGGCATGAAGGCTCACTCATTCCCCCCTTGCCTTCCCCCTTTCCACTCCATTGAAAAAGCATTTTCTTGACTCTTATGTGACATTTCTTACATTCTTCCTCATCTCCTTTCCCTTCCTCCCAGTACTTTCCTTTATCACCCATTGACTCCATCTTTTTACTATATTATTCCATAGTATTCCACTCTTTCCTGTGTCCTGTCTATATATTCTCCTTCTAATAGCTCTTATAAAAGAGAAAGTTCATATGAGTTATCAGTATCTTCTTCCCATGCAGGAATACAAGCAGTTCAACATCATTGAGTTCCTCATAATTAGTCCTTCTTATCCACCCCCTCTACAATTCACCAGAGTCCTGTACTTGAAGATCAAGTTTTTGGTTCAGCTCTGGTTGTTTCAATAGGAAAATTTTAAAGTCCCCTGTTTCATTGAAAGTCCATTGTTTCCCCTGAAAGAGGATGTTCAGTTTTACTGAGTAGTTGATTCTTGGTTGTAAACCAAGATCTTTTGCCTTCCAGAATATCATATTATTCCAATCCCTACAAGCCCTTAACGTAGATGATGCCATATCTTGTGTAAGCCTGACTATGGAGCCTCAGTAGATAAATTGTTTTTTTCTGTCAGATTTTAGAATTTTCTCGTTGATTTGGGAGTTTTGGAATTTGGCTATAATATTCCTGGAAGTTTTTCTTTTGGGATGCCTTTCAGGGGAGTAACTGGTGAATTCTCTCAAATTTGCTGTATTTTTTCTTAATTGTATTTTTTAATTATTTTTTTTGCAAGGCAATGGGGTTAAGTGGCTTGCCCAAGGCCACACGGCTAGGTAATTATTAAGTGTCTGAGACCAGATTTGAACCCAGGAACTCCTGAATCCACTGCACCACCTAGTCGCCCCTTGTATTGTTTCTCGAAAGATGAAGTCTAGGCTCTTTTCCTGGTCATAACTTTCAGATAGCCCAATAATTTTTAAATTATTTATTCTGGATCTGTTTTCAAGGTCTATTGTTTTTCCAATGAGATATTTCATATTTTTTTCTAATTTTTGGCTTTTTGGAAGAGTTTTATTTCTTCCTGATTACTTGCAAAGTCATCAGCTTCCTTTTTTTCCATTCTACATTTGAAGGTGTTAGTTCCTTCAGAGAGCTTTTTTATCTCCTTTTCCAGCTGGCCAATTCTGCTTTCTAAGGCATTTTTCTCCTCATTTGCCTTTTGTTTTGCTTTTTTCCATTAGGCCTAAACTGGTTTTTAACATATTATTTTCTTCAGTATTTTTTGTATATCTTTCACCAAGCTTTTGCTTTGGTTTTCATGATTTTTCTGCATCGCTCTCATTTCTCCTCCACCTCCCTTAATTGCTTTTCAAAGTCTTTTTTGAGCTCATCCATAGTCTGAGCCAATTTTCTATTTCTCTTGGAGGATATGGAACCTTTGATTTTGTTATTATCTGAGTATGTGTTTTGATCTTCCATGGGACTAAAGCAATTTTCTATGGTCAGATTCTTCTTTTTCTGTTGTTTACTCATTTCCTCAGCCCAAGACTAATTTCCAGAACTTCCAAGGTTTTGGGATTTTTTTTTTGGGCGGGGGATACTCCAATGGGACATTTATTCATCCAAGGTCTTATGCTTTCTTGCCTGTGCTTTGATATGTTGATGACCACCCCATTTCCCTGTACCCTGGAGCTGTAAGGAGGAGTCCTGCTTGCCTATCTTAGTATGGAAGCCCAAACTGCAACCCAGATCAGAGTGCAGGCAAATAGCAGAGTCCTACCCCAAGGGAGAGCAATGTCTGCAGTCTTCCCTGACCCCTTTACCATCTGTGGGTTTTGTTCTGGGGGTGCAGGCTGCTTTCTCCAGATTCTTACTGCACTGTCTCCAAATTCTCACTGCACCTACAGTCAGTGCTCCCTCACTCCACACTAATTCTGGTGTAGCAGAATTCTTTCTCAGGCTGTGCTGTGACTGGGGCTTTTTCTGACTCCTGTTCCTGGTGAAACACACCTTTTCCATGAAACTTCTAAGTTATCTTGGACTAGGAAAATGTATCACTCACTGTTTCTGTGGGTTCTGCCCCTCTAAAGTTTTCCAAGAGTCATAATTTGTTGGTTTTTGGTGTTTTGGGGGAAGGAGTTCCTGAGAAATGCTGCCTTTATGCCACCATCTTGGCTTTGTCCCCACAAAAAAAATATTATTCTTAAACTATTTCTAGAAGAAAGTCCCTTGTATTCCAAACAGGTGGCCCACTCTCCTATCTTTTGATAAGACTACTTTTACTGACTACTAGAAGGATACTAGACTTTTTCCCATGAGAAAAACCTTACATTCCAAAGAAGTTCCTAAGCCTCCTCTCATTTGATGACAACTAGACTGCTCCTCGACCTTGCATTCCAAGATGAGTTACATTACTTCAATAAGATTGTTATAATCCTGAAGGTTATTCTCACAATCTGGATGGTGAGATAATATTTTATGAAATATTTTATGAAAATGTATCATTCTTTTCTTTGTAGCTGGGGGTAGATTTTCCCAAATAAATTGTAACTTTGAAGACTAAGCAATGAATTGACATAGAACGATGATAGGGAGGAGGGGGGATCACATTTGACCATATAATCTTGCTTGACTGTCAATTTGTGGCAGCATCTTGATCTTCACTACCTTTGTGAGACTTAGAGTGTGCCCTTTTCTTGAGAAAAATCAAAATACCCATTTTTTTTTTGCTCAGAGGAGGCTCTATACTGTTTAAGTGGATCTTTATTCCACACAATGATAAGTGTCTTCAGGTCTTCATAAAATTTTTCTTTAACTTCATCAGTGTTTGTCATCAGTGTTTGTCATGGTGGGAACACAGACACTGATGTGGGTGACGTGGTGTTTTCCTGAAAGTGACAATCTCATTGTCATGAGCCTATCATTCACTCCTTTTGATAAGCATTCAAGTTTGTTGATTATATTAGTTTTGATTGCAAAATCTATCCCAGCTACATGGCACTCCCCTTCACTGTGGTCCCTCCTGAAAAACAAGTATCTACCTCCAACTTCAGTAATCTGGCCTTCATTTGCCAGCTTTGTTTCCCCCAAGACTGCTATTTGGATACCATACCTGATGAGTTCTCTTGCAACAAGAGCTGTTGGTGCTTCAGCTTTATGAATGTGTGAGTGTTCCATGCACCAATGTTGAGTGGAATCTGAAGAAATATTTTAGATTTTTTTGTGTCTCATTTACACTGTGAGATTCCCCACCTGCCATGGTAATCAGACCAGGATTAGTTAAGTAGACAACTTTTCTAACCCCTTCCTCCCATAGGAAATAATCAGTGTGATCCTTAAAAAAGCTTCTCAAACACCCAGGGGCTGCTAAACCCCATTGCTGCTTTCAGTGGGGAAATGAGCCTATGGAATGGGCCACCTGTATGCAAGGTTGTGACTACAGCTCTTAGTGTAGCCATACCTACTACTTTGTCACTTTCCTGTTGCCCCAGGTTTTTGAGAATGGTAGAGTGGTATAATACTAAGGAATGATTATCCTTCATTTTCAAAGAAGACTATGTCATCAAGGGAGGTGATACCATGACAATCACATGATTTGGATTTGAGTGAGGGAGTACTGTGGTAAGTCACTGGCCTCAGTTTCTCCTCCAGAGTCATCTGGATTAGATGGCCAGATATAAATCAAGATGAATGTAGATGACCCTGGATGTGAGGCAATCAGGGTAAAGTGACTTGCCCAAGGTCAATTAGCTAGTAATGATCTGAAACTGGATTCGAACTCCCATCCTCCTGACTCCAAGGCCAGTGCTCTATCCATTGAATCATCTAACTGTCCATGAAAAAAGGAGCCACGCAGTCTGCATTCTGTTCCTGTCCTTTAAAGCATGCATAAATTGAATTTAAGTGAGATAGAATTGCATGAATTCATTGACCCTACTCTTTCTTCCAAACTCATTATCATCCAGTGGCAAGACACGAGTCAAGAGAACTCTCAATGTAGAGGATGACCTTGGTGCCTTTGATGTCTAACCAAGCTCTAAGCACTCCACAACACCTGCTTCAACTGTCTTTATGGCCATTGGAACAAAGTGTTCTCATACTCCATTGTACCAGTCAAAGATTTCACATGCTCACAACTCGTTGATGAGTTTGTTACTCCCTGGGTTGCCCTCAATCTTGTTTAGCCCACCAGCATAAACAGTTTACCAGGGCATGACCTCTGTGGATTTTTTAGTTTTTCAGAGCCACAGGTTGGATAGGTGACTCAGGTAGTCACCAAGGGTAGAAAGCAACCCTGAACATGATTTGGCAGATCTCACACCAGAGGAATCAACTTGAATGCAACCTATACTCCTTGCTGTTGAACATAAGCATGGGGCTGTCCCTGAACCTGCAGATCTCTATGACTTATAGATGAAAAAAAGAGAATTGTTTTCATTGTTCTTTTCTCATTATAAGGGATTTTGAGCATCTTGTCACAGGAGTATTGATAACTTGAATTTTTTTTTTACTTTGAAAACTTCCTGTTCCTTTAAACTATTGAATAATGACATTTAATCTTGGAAAATTTAATCAATTCCTTCCATATTTTGCCTATGCAATAGTTCTTGAATTTTATTACAAAGATGGTTTTCCACATTTAACTCTTGCCCTACGCATTTTCATCTCTTTGTACAAAAACATTCCAATTTTATAGAAGTTATCTATTTATTTTCTGATTCTCTTTTACTTATTGTCATAATATCTTCCCCTATCTGTAGATATAAAAAGTAATGCTCTCCTTGTTCCTCTAATTCACTATTCTTTCTCTTTTACACCTAATTAATCTATCCATTTGTAGTTTAATTTGATAGTTGGAGTGAAGTGGTGCTGCTCTATTACATTTCTACCAAGCTGCTTTTCTCTTATTCCATCTGGGTTATCATGTTTTTATTCAAAAAGTGTATTCTTCTTTCCCCTTACCCCATACCAACTCCTGTTTAAATTCATTAAATACTATTTTTCTTTTATTTGTTTACTTGTATACATTGCATAATTTTCTTTTTTCTTTGACCAATTCCTCAATTTTTGACAAGTTCCAATTTTTTTTCTGGTCAGTTAGATGCTATACCAAGCCTGAAGTCACAAAGACTCATCTTCCTGAGTTCAAATCACGTCTCAGACATTTATTAGCTCTGTGACGCTGAGCAATTTATTTAACCATGTTTGTCTTGGTTCCTCATCTATCAAATGAGCTGCAGAAGGAAATGGCAAAGCACTCCAGAATCTTTGCCAAGAAATCATCAATTAGGGTCAGAAAATGTCAGAGTGGACTAAACAAAGGTAACAACAGTTTTTCATAATCACTACATTGTATTTTTTGAGATCTGTTACTGATAACCACTAAACCAAATCATTTTCCATCCTCCAAAATCATTTTCCATCCTCCGTCCCCATCCCATTCTTACCCTCAAGATTGTTGATATCTTTCTAAAAATTTTTATTGTTATTTTGTTTCTAATGTCCCCAGAGTTACCATGTGTCCCTTTCTATCCCCATCCCATAATATGTGTCAAATAGTATTTTTTGTTTTAGAGGAAAAATAGAAAAGTGACCACAACTGATTGATGAATTCAGGAAAGGTGTGCATCTGTAATAAGTCTCACCTCCTGGATCAGGTAGGGGGATGGCATCTATACATACTTTCTTTTCATGTTACTGTTGGAAGAAAATATTTGTCTAGTTTTTAATATTAAGCAAATATTATTTCTGCCTGTCTGATGTTTTCTGAGGGCTCCCTTGGCAGGATGGGCCCTAAAAGATGTAAATTACCTCCTATTGCTCAATGTAACTCCATTGTTAAATGTAAATTCACCAAGATAAGAGGAACCTCATCTCTCTACCTCTCTTCCAACTTCCTGCCTCGAAGTTTCCCCAAGTTGATCCTAATCACATAGAGGGCGTGGGTTCCACATTTCCCCCGATTCTTCCCTGCTCAGAAAGTGGGCAAAGTCTATAAAAGTTTGACCTACACTTCTGTCATGACTGAACTCACTCTGGTCTAAGCCCAGACAGTTCTTTTTGTAACTGATAGAATCTGGGGGTGTCCAGATGAGCACAGGACTTTGGGGGCCACTGAAAAGCAAAGGAATTTGCATGCTCTCTGGGATGTGAAAATGGCTCAGGAATTTATTATGAAATACAAAAATGAAACCCTCATCCCAAAGGGTCAGCAAGAACTTAATACAACAAAAGGTTTGACATGGTTGCCTGGCAAAAAAGTGAGGCAGAGAGAGGTAGATAGATAAAGAGACACAGATAAGCAGAGTTGACTGGGCCAGAGAGAGAGGGATGGCCCTGGAGTGGAGGTCCAACTCAGGTTTTATAGCCTTGCCCCTTTTCTGGGCACTGATGGCAAAATGGGAACTCCTTCCCCCCCTAACATGATAGGAATCAGGTAGAGGATTGAAGACTGGGATTTGGAACTGAGATCAGGATACAAATTTTACATTAAACAATGAACAGTGGAAGTCAATTTATATCTCAATAATGAGGAACCTCCACCCATTTAACAAGTTTTAACAGCATTTAAGGTTACAGAATTTTGTCTCTGCTACATCCATAATTCTCTCATAATTCTCGGTATCATAAAGTAATTTTTAGAATAATTAAAATTTCTTGAGGAACCTCATATGTACATTAAGATTTTAAATTAGCCAATCAATAGTTAAAATTCTTGAATATAGTTGATGCATTCTGAAAGTTCAAATTCAGTTACACTATTACAGAGATATTACTTTATAAGAACAGGCTTAATAAAAAAAGAGTTTGCTTCCCCCTTTTTTTTAAATTCAATTGACCATGAGGCATGTCAATTGATCTACTGAATTCCCCTTCCCCCCTCCTCTCAAGGGTGAAGTGTCCTGGGCAGAGCTAATGCCTTTTGGGAATGGGGAATTAGTGACCATGGTTAAGGCAAAGGCTATTCACTGACCCTCTTTTCTCCAGCCTAGAAAGAAGGTATTTCTAAGCTATGGGGTTAGACTAAGAATTGGGGGGGGGGTGATCTTACTCATTGGTAGCGTAGATTTGTCATCCAACTGGGACATAGGATTGAGCTCCTTGGACCTTAAGAAATAAGAATTTTTCTTCTCCCCCTACAGTCATCCTGAGAGGGTGGGGGCTGTAGAGAACAAGAGAGCATTTTCAAAGAGACAGAGAGAAAGCCCAGATTTGAGCCACAGATGGAGTTTTGCCCTCCAAGAGTGAGGCAGAGAGAATCTGTACCAGTCACTTCCTTTCTCTCTTTTTTTTTTTAGGCTTTTTTTTGCAAGGCAAATGGGGTTAAGTGGCTTGCCCAAGGCCACACGACTAGGCAATTATTAAGTGTCTGAGGCTGGATTTGAACTCAGGTACTCCTGACATCAGGGCCCGTGCTCTATCCACTGCGCCACCTAGCCGCCCCCCACTTCCTTTCTCAAAAAGTCAAATGAACTTTTCATTGAAAATAAATCCTCTCCTGGATTACCCCAAGGACAATTTGTGCTAAGAGCTCTCATAGGCCACTTCAGAACCTCAGCACTGCCTCCACCAGTCAATCTGACACACAAAACACAGGGCAGATGCACATAAGGGCTGCAAAACTGAAGGAATCTGATGGGTGAGGGGGGTCACCACAAGTTGACAAGGGGTCTGGCATCCCCAAAATCCCATCTCCTGCCAACTCAAACACAACTCACTCTGGGCCTCACTTCTGGACCTCACAGTCATTCTCCCCTCTGATTCCCAGGATCAATGGAGAAGCCTAAAATAGGAGGGTTTTTCCTGAGAGATCATTTTAGCCAGATCCAGAAAGATAGCCTAGTTCAGAGTTGCTCTCTCCTCATAGATGATCATGAAGGTCCAGAGAGATTCTGAGACATCCTGGCTGGTTCACCATAAATGCTGCTGATTATGAAAGATTTAGAGACAGATTTCAGGCCACTGAAAATGTGAAGGAATTCACAGCTCTGTGGGATGTTCAAATTGTTCAGGATTTTATGATAGCAAATTATCAGAAATATACAGGTTAAAACTCAGAAAAGTAGTAACCACTGTAAGCTTAAGCTAGGTGAAGTTTGAGTGAAAGTGTGAGAGAGAGAAAGAGATAAAAAGAGAGAGAAAAGGGCAGGCAGCAATGAGGGTTAACTTAGTCTGGCCACATGACAAGGGGACCCAGGGTGCTCCACAAGGATTAAGAAAGAGCTTGAGGAAAACCCATCCTGCTATAGTCAAAGAAGAAGGAAAAAAGGAAAGAAGCAGTGATGTTTCCTGCTAAATAATCTTCTGTAATGGACTGGGCATAGGGTCGTGCTTGGGGAGTGTTCTTAAATTTTGGGCCAGGCATCTTCCAATGGGTTAGCTGCATACTAATCCTTCCTGTCCCATGCTTAAGTGGAGGGGAAAATGGGGAACAAGATACAAAACAATAGGGTCTAGGGGAGACAGGATACAATCAACAATCAAGGTCAGTTTACATCACAGGAGCAAACAGCCTTCTGTTAAAAAGATTTTAACAGCATTAAAACCACCTTCATAATTCCCTACCTCATTATGGTTGTTTTCTTTTGTCTCTTGGCCTAGAGCTTTGTGAATCCTAAAATTATAAGAATCTCAAAAACATAGAGTTAAAACAAACATAATAGAAAAAATATGGATTAGAAATGAAGTTTTATTCCTTGAGATTTACCAAACAAAACTGATAGGGTCACCAAGAAACTAGGAAATTCATTCAAATTTTATACCATTTGGGAAATGGAAAAAATGATCTCCTTTGTGGCCTGAACATAGGAATTTGCACAACATCTCTAACTGAAACTAATCTACAAAGATGATCATCTTTATATGTCTTCCTGAATTCTTCTTTTGTCTCTTCCTGGGAGAATGGTCTTCTGTCCTGAACATCATTCTCCTAGATTTATAATGAACACAGGGAGCTTAATTTCTAACTAGTGAGGCAAGGTGATCTGATATGAAGTCTAATATTCTCTAAAGGGACTTAAGCTTCTATCACATTGTAGTTATATAGTTATGCTTTCACACCTTTTTTTTTTAGCCTGTCCTCTCTCCGGGAAAAAAGTTTAATCTGTGAAATTGTAAAATGGTAAAATAAAAATCCTGACCTTTCACAACTCCAGGGCCATTAGTGAGTTTTTCACTTTTTTTAATTTTTATTTAAGGCAATTGGGTTAAGTGACTTGCCCAAGGTCACATAGCTAGGTAATTATTTAGGGTCTGAGGTCAGATTTGAACTCAGGTCCTCCTGACTCCAGGACCCCTGCTCTATCGACTTTACCACCTAGCTTCCCCTTGAATTTTTGACTTTCAAAGAACTCTCATCTTTATGACTGCACTACCAATTTGCCTGTCATGGTATTGGTGACCAATGAAGGGACATGAATCTGGCCCAAGATTTGCTTAGACTTCTAGAAGGTGAGGGGCCTTTGAACCATGGTCATCTCTCTAATAACCAAAGTTTAAGAGATGGTTTTTTTCCTCTTCAGAGGTCCTATCCATATGCAGTAATCTAGAGAGGGAGTGTCCCCTAGGGAGGCAAGGAAGAATCCTTTTCTCCCCTTCCCCTCTGGCTGGCTAATGGTTACAAAAGGTTTTTTTCCTTAATAAATAGGCTTTTTTAAAGGAGTTGACTTAGTTTTTAGTCTCTCCTTTTGTCTCTGGAGTCGCCAAACTACTTATCTTTGGCATTCCCTGCTTTCATTTGCTTAACCTGTTCTGCCTTCACATGCACTTCCCATCAGACAAGCAGCTTCTTGAAGTCTCTCTCTTGAAATTTTGCAGTCTGGACATCATGGATTTTGTTAATTCAGTGACTGTGACTTTGAGAAGAGAGTCTCAGCCCAACCCTGTCAGTCTCGGTCTATGTTTCCCTCTCCCTCCTTTTGTCCCTAAGAGGGGAGAAATGGAACGTTTTTTTCAAAACTCTCTCCTCTCCTCCACTTCAGACCTTGCTCTTAGGACTGTGGCAGAGAGGGGGAGGGGAGGGAGTCCAAGCCCCAGGCTCTCAGAAATTTCTAATCCTGGCCTCAACTAAAGTTTCATCCTGGTTGCACTTCCCCAGAATGTAGGGTAAATTCTTCAAGCCTGCCCTGGCCCCATGGCTGTCTGAGAGAAAGCCCCATACCTTCTCCCTGGTATGAAAGTGAAATTTTTTTCTGGGTCTACCCATGTGGTCAGTCAACTCCAACTACAGAGAGCCTGCCCAGGTATCTGGGAGTTCAAGTTGGAGGGGAAGGTGGGGCACCCAGCCCACCCTAAAACCTGGAAATGTCCCACACCATTGCTATAAGTTAAGGACTTGTCATTAATTGACTGAAAGAATAAATTCTGTTTTGAAAATTTTTTAACTATTTAAAAAAATAAATTAAAAGAACTATATGGGAACTGATGATCAAAAGTTAACTTCTGGACTCTTTTTTGGGACTGAGGAATCCAGATTTGAGCTCATTCAAGCTGTATTCCAATAAAAGAAGTTAAATAATAATAATAAATAAAGTTAAATAATAATAAATAAAAGAAGTTAAATCCTAACACAAGGCTGCTACATTTACAAATCCTAGCAGTCAATTAGCACAATGAAAGAGTTCTGTGTATCCTTTATTGACTATTTTGTCTTCTTGATCTAGCACATTTCCACAGTTTTATCTGATAATTTACTGAAATATATTTTCCACACCATTTTTTATCTAGGGTCTCTGATAGATCAATAATTCATAAATTATCTCTCTTGCATCAATTTTCCAGGTCGTTTGTTTTTCCTAAAAGGTACTTTATATTTTCTTCAAGATTTTCCAACCTTTTTCCTTTGATTGGTGGAATCTTGTGTCTCATAGATTCATTGGTTTCTATTTGTCCAATTCTAATTTATAGGGTTTTAGTTTCTTCAGTTACCTTTAGTTTTCCCTTTTTCAGTTGGTTAATTTTGCTTTTTTTGCTGAGTTACATTCCCTTTCCAAATGGTTGATTGGAGTTTTAGATGAGCTGCGTTCCTTTTCCAGTTGGTAGATTATACTTTTTGAAGAGTTCCATTCTTTATCCAGTCAGTTATTTTTACTTTTAAAGGAGTTGATTTCTTTGGTTAATTTTTCATAATTTTACTACATGGCTCTCATTGTTTTTTCCATTTTTTTTCTTCCTCTCCTCTTTGGCTTTCAATTTATTTTTTAGCTCTTCTATGAGGTTTTGGATTTGAGTCCAATTTATATACTTCTTTGAGACTTCCCATGTAGGTAATTTATCACAACTTTCTTTTTCTGTGGTGACATTGTTCTCATCTCTGTCTATATGGTAGCTTTCTACGGTTAGCACTCTTTTAGTTTTTTTATTCATTTTGATTTTTAACCTCTGCTCTGGAGTATAGGGAGTATAGAACCAAGTTTTTTGAGCTGGGGTTGAGGTGTGATCCCTGATTTGTCATTGGCTAAGATGTTGCTTACTCAGCCCAGATGTTGCCTTTACAGGGTTTTGTTTCTTCCTTTATGTCCAGGTTCTGTCTATTTAGTGGACTGTTCCAAACCAGTCCTGCCTTTTACCCCGGTGCTTTCACCGTTCAGACTTTGTTTGCGGTTGGGATCCTCTCTGCTGGCTTGCTACCTAGCTGCCAGCACCTCTGTAATTATTAAACTGTCAGGACCTGGAATGCACTGTAGTTAACAGCCTCCTTATGGCTTTCCCCACTCCCCTTCCTCCTGGGCTTTACTTCTCTTTTCCCCCAAGAGACAGACCTTCACGGAAGATCCTCCACGATGGCTGCAGCTGAAAACTTCTTTGTATCTTCTCTTTTTTCTTGGTTGGATCTGTAGCGTGAATGTCAGAGTAGAGGCTTCATTTATCTTTGGTAAGGAACTTGTTAGCTTTGTGTGGCCTTCATGGCTTTGCCCCAGAAGTTCTGAATTAGCATAATGAAATAAATATTTTAAAATGTGAAGCATGGAAGAATTTGCTATATGCATATTAACGTTTTTATTATTTTCTCTATAATTAGATAACTGGGTTTTATCCTTTGTGCAAGGTAACTTAAAATGCATTTAACTACATCAAGGATTTTTAATTACTGATTGTTTAACATCTTAATATACAATATGAGATTCCTCAAAGAATTGTAATTGACCCTAAAATTATTTTCTGCCTGAGCTTAATTAATATGATTAAAAAACAATTTTATATATAAATTTGTTTTTTTTAAACTAGAGGCCTCTGTAGCTGCTGGCAGTCCTTCCCTCCTCTCCATTGGCCCAGAGAACTGAAAAGAGATCATTGGACATTTCTTGGGTATAGGGATCTGGCCAGAGTCATTAAAATCTCACTGCACAAGTGAATCAATGTGTAATCTTTGTTCTACTGAGGGTGTTTGTGTGTGTGTGTGTGTGTGTGTGTGTGTGTGTGTGTGTGTGTGTGTGTGTACTTAGGTGGCAAAGTGGATAGAGTGCTGGCATTGGAGTCAGGAGGAGCTGAGGTTGAATCAGACCTCAGACACTTGACACTTGCTAGCTGTGTGACCTAGGGCAAGTCACTTAACCCTGATTGCTCCACCTCCAAGATAATCTCCAGTTGTCCTGATTTCTGTCTGTCTTCTTGATCCAGGTGGCTCTGAAGGACAAAGTGCGTCTGATGACTGAGCACATCCCCCATCCCTCAAATCCAATTCATGTGCTTGTTATAGCATCATGTCTTTGATGTCATGATCTTCCAAAATGAAGGACAAGCATTATTATTATGTGTGGACATACATAAGTACATACACACAAACATATATGTATGTGAACATGTACATATCTCAAAATATCAGTATTGAAACCTTTCTAGAAGTGTGCAACCTAGATCGGAAATAATTTAAAATGTGTTTCTCTTTGGGGTAGACAGAGTTCCTACCATCATGAAAGTGAGCATGATAACTTAGAATGTTAAACTATCTAAAACTCTATTCTACAATATTTAGAAAAAATAACATCCACAAGCAACTGAGTTCATTTCTAGCTCAGTCTAAATGAAAGTTTTGAAACATTTGTTGGTCCTTTTTATCTGAGTTTTGGATTTAATTGTTTTAAAAAGATCAACTTAAAATGAATAAGTAATCAATAGCAAATAACAAATTACCTTGTGAGTTAGGATGTCATCATTTTGAGATCTCAGAGACTACCTCCTTGCTAGGGAATTTCTTTTTGGCTTTTGCAAGGCAAATGAGGTTAAGTGACTTACCCAAGGTCACACAGGCAATTATTAAGTGTCTAAGACCGGATTTGAACTCAGGTCCTCCTGACTCCAGGGCTGGTGCTCTATCCACTGTGCCACTTAGCTGCCCCCATCTTTTCTTTTTTTTTTTTGATTAGACAATGGAGGTAAATGACATGCCCAGGGTGACACAGTGTCTGAGGTGGGATTTGAAATCAAGTCTTCCTGACTCCAGGGCCGGTGCTGTATCTACTGTGCCCCCAGCCACCCTGAGGGAATTGTAATAGTAAAAACAATTTGGCTTCAGTTAGAAACCACAAAGACAATATTTCCCTTTATAAATCAAGTTCAGAGGGGTGGCTAGGTGGCACAGTGGATACAGCACTGGCCCTGGAGTCAGGAGGACCTGAGTTCAAATCTGTACTCTGACACTTCATAATTACCTAACTGTGTGGCCTTGGGCAAATCACTTAATCTAATTTGCCTTGCAAAAGCCTTAAAAAATAAACAAACAAACAAATAAATAAAGTTCAGAAATCAGGTTTAGACTAGAGAAAGATCTAGAAAACATAAATATCTGTAGGAAACTTTTTAAAGTAAGCCACACCTTGGTATCAGCAAAACAAAAAAAGCCAGAATGGTATATTTTAGATTTATCTCTTTAATTAAATGTAATTACTTTAAACTGTAACTACCTATAATGGTAAATTTTGCTTAATTTTAATGGATTCTTTAAAAGCTCAGCTCAACTATCAGATGAGCTGCTCCACATTTTCTCTGGTTTAGAAAACCTGACCCCCCCTTGTCTCTGAAACATGGTGGTTTTTATTTGAAACTATAGATCTTTATGTATCTGATTTTTCTTTAACCAAGAGAAAGTGGTATTTGGAAGCTTTGTGTTAAATACTTTTGTGGAATCTTTTCATTTGTAAGCTGATCTATTGTAATGTTAATCTTATATTGATAACAATTGTGTCCAATCTATTTTAATTAATAATTCTCTAGGAATTTGACTATTCTTGTGATGAAGTTTTGGAATATGAGTGGTAGCTTATAATATCTATATTCTTTGTACAAGGTAATCTAAAACTTTTGTCAAACTAAACTTTTGGAAATTGTAAACTGCACCATTGATAGTAATATCTAACGATTTAGTTCTTTATCATTATCTTGTAAAGGTTTGCTATGTGAATTGGAGAGGATCAGAGAATATATTGTCAATAATTTCTCAAGATCTTTTGGACCAGAAAGTTTGGGAAACTTTTGTTTTCCACCACATGTTTATAAAAGCTATGTATGTATGTATGTATGTATGTATGTATGGACATATGTAAACAAGTGTAACTCAGAACTAGGTGGAGCAGACCTGATCTAATCTCAACTCTGATCAGCTCAGGGTCAATTCCTCTGTCTTACACTCATATATCTGCCCAGAGGCACCAATACAGGTACATCCCAGTCTTTGTAAAATGAACTAGCAATCTCTCTTCACATTCTTGTGGAACCCAACCCCCCCCCCCCATTTTCCCCACACCTGCTTGGGAATTATTCAAAGATTCTAGGAACAACATGGAGTAAATACTTCTATGAGTGGACCAAAGGACTAAGAAAAAAACCCAGAAAGGCCAAGTAATTTTTGTGCATAAAATCCATTGTGAAAACAATGGAATGCCTAGTATTGTCTGATTGGTTAAGAATTCGAGATAGGAAAGGCAAGGCAGAGTGGCAAGTACTATCTGAATTGGTAAGAATCCTACAGGAAATAGAAACTGTGGGTTAATGTCTGAGGACAAAAGACCATAAGGAGTCTTTGACAAAAAAAAAAGTAAGCAGGGTGGGGAAGAAGGATTTGGTCCTGGGATATCAGGTGAGGTAATAGGAATTCCTTGATTTTCCTCCATTCATTCCCAATGGGAGGAGTCTGGGGATTTGGGGATAGTGCTAGATGCACTAGAAAAAGGATAAAAAGGAAATTCAGTACCTAGGAGGAATCAGGGAGGAATCCCCGAAGGGATGACTGCATTGAGTGTGTGTAGTTTTCAGGATCCTGGGACTAGAGTACCATCTGTCCCAGGGCTTTTCATTCCTTTCTAAGGTAAATGCATTTGAACTTTCAACTCTGTGAGCCTGGGGGTATCAGAGAGAGACTCCACTGGTTCCATGAGAAGAAAAGAGAAGT
Organism: Macrotis lagotis; assembly: GCF_037893015.1. Lineage (NCBI taxonomy): Eukaryota > Metazoa > Chordata > Mammalia > Peramelemorphia > Peramelidae > Macrotis > Macrotis lagotis. Next base: position 12,814,792 of record NC_133666.1, read on the forward strand.
AAGATTTTTTTTCTTTCAGATATGTAACTCTGAGTTGTGTGGGGATTGGGAGTGGGAAGAAGTCTAATTCCTTCCATTCTCCTCTCTGTCTCCCTCCCACCTCTGATCCAGGGCTGGGCTGTCAGAGGAGTTCAGCTTGGTCGCCCTACCCTGGGGCAGGCTGCTGCCTTTCAGCCTTGACAATTCCCTGTTCAGTTGTGCTGGAGCTGGGGGCTTGGGAGCTGCAGCTTCTCAAAATTATAATGACTTTTGATGGGGAAAATGGGCAGTGAAGACTGAAATTCTTGCTACAAAACTTGATAAAGTACTTTGAAAAAGTTTGGCTGCTGGGTTGTGAACAGTCTAAGAGGTTAAAAAGAAGTATCTATTAGTGGATGTTTATATCTTTTAAGGGGGATTGTTTTAATTGTGACAAATTAAGAGAAAGATGTGGTATTATAGTTATGAAGGTTTGAGTTTAATAAGGTATTAGATCTGGTCAGAGAACAATATGTACTAAGACAGTCAATGAACTTTGAAATTTGGTTTATAAATCGAAAATTTGTAGAATGAATTTTAAGGAACTTGAGAAGAAAAGGGAAAGGAAAGTGTGAAGTGTGGGATTATCTCTAAACCCTAAGAAACACATCTTTGGGAGAAAGAAAGATAGTCTTGGGTATTTGAAGAAGGTATGAGTAAATTTGAAAAATTATACAAGAAAAAAGTTAAATTATATAATCTTTCTGGGATTATGAAATCCAAACTTGAATTAAATTAAAGTAAAATTAATTCTCTAGTAATGAATTGTCTGGGAAACAATGAACCCCAGAAATGCAGGATACAGTGAGATCAAAGTTTGTTTTGTTCAATCTATATTTGAATTAATGAAGGTGGACAAACAGTTTGGTTACTAGGATGGATGCTTTTTAAACTGTTGTTGTGAAGAAGGGAGTAATAGATTTAACAGGAGTTATGGGTAGTATTTAGATCAGGAGTTAAGTGAAACAGTAGAGATTCAGCTGAAAGTCTCTCTTGGAGAGAAGGCAATTTTCTCTTCTAGAGGCTTAGTGGCAGGGGTGGGATAGGGCAAGGACTTTGATAAGGGAAAGCACTGGCAATTATGCAGAGACAAATGGTATTATAGTTTACATTATCAGGGATACCTACTATTTGAAATTTCGTATTACAGAAATTCATATACTACATAACAAAATGTAAATTAGTTTATTATTTTGTAAGGAGGAAACAAAGATGTATGTTTTTAGTTCACATGACTGTGAGGTGTCTGGTATGAAAGCAATTGAACTTTTTTATTATCTCTTACATTGGGTGGCTCTATATGAGCCTGATCTGAATAATTTGAAAAGCATTAACTTGAGAAGGTTTCAAGTTCATAAAAATGCATAATTTGACTTATAATATTAAGTGATATTGGTAAATACAACAGATAGAATTAGTATTAAAGAGTATATTTTCAAATAAACTAAATACTTGGGGATTTAAATTGATCCAAAATGCTGTATCTGACTCTAGGGGATAATTCACAGGTCTGTCATGGTTCAATGGGGTTGAAAGCAGTCTAGTTCCTTGAGTTGACTGGCAACTCACTGTGCATTTACTAGCAAAGACCACTGCATGCATCTTAGAAGCTCCTCTGTGAAAAGAGACTTTTTTAAGGAAAAAATTCTCTCCTTGTGTTCAATGGGGAAAATGCAAATTGGAGAGTAATTTAGTAAAAAAAAATAACTGAGACTGACAGGTTTCCCTGTCTGGAACCAACAGATCCACCTTGAGTTCAAGGGAAGTGTTTCTCAAGAGTTTTGTGGAAATGGGGATTTATTGCATGTGAAGAAACTTGGGAATCTCTCTAGGACACTGAATAACAATAATAATGTTATCAGGAATATCTGCTGATTTCTTTTGGGAAAGAGTAGCATTGTCAGAAGAGAATAAGTTGTGTAAAAGGCATTTATGTAGTGGGATTATTAGACTCTCATCTGTGAGGTAATTGGTTTTAATGTTAAACTAATGTCGATCAAACATTCTCAAAAGAAGAAAGCTTACAATTTAGCTCTCATCACATGTTTATGGAAGGGAATATGTATACAAAAGACTAAAGTAAAATCTACTTAGCATCTGTTATTTGAAAATAAGAAAATGTATCAATTTGATAATGGAACATTGCCTGGCATCCATGACTTTAGTAATAGTTAATTGGGGTTTTAAAAATTATCATATGTATAAGACTGAATTCTTGGAAATTCTCATTTTCTTTTTTAAAAATAGAAGTATATTTGGGATATAGATAAAGAAGCATATGAAACAAAATGTAAAAGATATGGAGTTATAAGGTTTACCATAAGTTAAGGAAAATTTTTTATTGTTTGGTTTTGTTCTAAGGGAATAAGATGTTAGCATAAGAATCTTATGTTTAATGTAAGTTAATAATTATGTCTAATTTTAAAAACAATCAAGATTGTGGAATTCTGCCCTCATGGTAACTGAAGAATTAAAGGTTAGTGAACAAGACATTGGAAAACATGTCCTGAGCTGAGGATCCTTTCAGTTGGTATGGGGGGGGGGGGATTCTGAAGCATAATTGGGTAATTAAAAAATTGTGTAGCCCCCAGTAAGTAAAATGTGGAGAAATCTTTATCAGTTATGTGATATACTTTTGTAGCAAATATATTAAACTTACAATTAGTGTAATATGTCAAAACCTGGAATTGATGATTAAATATTTTGAAGGGGCAATAAATGAAATATCAAAAATTAGAGCTTCCTCTGTGATCCCTGAAATTTTTAAACAATGTGTTGGAACGTTTTTGTGGATCTGTAGCTTTATGTACAGTGTACTAATGGAAAGATTATTTTGTAAAATCTAATAATTAATGTGGCATGCTCATTGCTGTTTTGTTACATTGAAATTAATAGTGCATGTTGAAGGTTTAAAGTCATCTAAACTATTGTAACGGTTTGAAAGAATTCTGAAAGTAGTCATTTATATTTTGAATGTAGTTAATAATTAAACAGATTTAATGTGAAGTTGTCTGTATAGCAGTTTTCTAGCAATATATGTAAACTGGGATTATATATATATGTATATATATACATATATATACATATATATAATATATATATACATATATATATACATACATATATATATATATATATATATATATATATATATATATATATATATATATATATATATATCCCCAAACTCTGGTTGTTTGCTTCGAAGTAAAAGCATGTGACATGAGGAAGATAAAGTGATAGTGATAATGTGAGATTTCTCTGTGGCTATCTCTAGCTAATTCACCTGAACTAGAGAGGACTTCTTAGGAACAGACTCAGAAGATGCAGAAAGACATTAGAAGTCTCCAGAAGAAAGGAAAATTGGACCAGAAGTTGATGTTATATTGTAATAAATCTGGCATTTTATTGTATGGATGATCACTGGGGACTGCCTCCCTTTTAATTTCTGCAGCCTTCGCCATGATTCTGTGTGTCACTCATCCTATGCCCCATCCCTATAGATTAGACCTCATGTTGTGAATTATCCATTACCAGAACAATAATTGACCCTCTTTGGTTTTGTTTGCATAATCCTATCCTAGATGAATGAATGTTGTTTGTCCAGAAGCTTTTCAATTTAAAGCAGTAAGTCATTAGTTTTGTGGGTTGTGATTACTTACATCACTTGTTTGTTTGGTGAAGAATATATTTTCTAGTTACACTTGTGAGAGGTATATGACAGAAACTAGGTATAAAACAGTATTTCACACAGTCTACTGATAAAATATCAAAATAGGTCCTTGGTTGAGACATAAAGGGTGAGATCATAAGCAAATTAGGCGAGCGTGGAATGTTTTACCTGTGAGATTAATGCTTAAGGGAAGAATTGATGACCAAACAAGAAATAGGGAGCACTAGAGAATATAAAATTGATATTTTTGATTGCGTCAAATTAAAAAACCAAAGCAAAACGGACAAGGGTTGATGGGAAGTAGGAAACTGGGGAAAGTGTTTATAGTCTCATTTCTCAAAAATTCAGAGAATAATGTCAACTTTATGAGAATTGAGTCATTCTGAAATTGATAAATGGTCAAAGGATATGAAGAAGCAGTTTTCAGAAGAAGAAATCAATATTCACATTATATATTCTCTAAATCACTGTTGGTTAGAGACATGCCAATTAGAACAACCCTTAGGTACCATCTCAAATATATCAGAATGACTAACATGTCAGAAAAGGAAAATAATAAATGTTGGAGAGGGTGTGGAGAAATAGGGGCATTGATGCACTGCTGCTGGAATTGTGAACTGAAGCAACCATCCTGGAAAGCACTTTGGAACTATACTCAAAGGGTTAGAAAACAGTTCATGGTTTTTGACCCAACAACATCACTACTAAGTCTATACCACAAAAGAAACTTAAGGAAAAGGACCTATACATATCAAAATATTTATAGTAGCCTTTTTTTGTAGAGGCAAAGAATTAGAAATTGAGGGATTCATTAATCGAGGAATGACTGAAAAAAGTTGTGGTATATGATTATGAAAAAATAATATTTTACTATAGGAAATAACAAAATGGATGGGTTCAGAAAAAAAAAACAGGAAAGACTTACCTGAAGTGACACAAAGTGAAATAAGTTGAACCAGGAGTACATTGTAAACAGAAACCACAATACTGTATATTGATTAAATGTGATTGACTTATCTATTCTCAGAAATATGATCTAGAATAATTCCAAAGTCTTAGGATAAAAAAAATGCTATCCCCTTCCAGAGAAACAAATAATAAACTGAATACAGATGAAATATACTTTTTGAACTTTCTTCTCTATTTTTGTATTTTAGTCAATTTTCTTTGTAACATGCATAATATGGAAATGTTTTACAAGACTACACATATATAACTGATACCAAATTGCTTGCATTTTCAGGAAGATAAGGAGGGGAGAAAGGGAGGAAAAGTATTTGAAACTCAAAATTTTTTAAAAAATGAATGTTAATTTTTTGTTTGCATGTAACTGAAAAATATTAAAACTAAATATAAAAACTAATCAATAAACTAACTACCCAATAAATAAGGAATGAATGAAGGCATAAGCTTCTACCTTAGTTCTTCCAGGTAGTAGCCAATGAGATTCCTCTATGGAGTGATCTATTGGTAAGGTTACCAATCGAATGGAACTAAAACATCCTCATTTCTGAAATGAAAGATTTGAATAACTTCTAGCCAACTAATATTTCTCCTGCTTTCTACTTCATTCCTTCCATTCCAACTATAAGAATTATGGTTAATGGTGACAACCACTAATAAATCAACCAATATTTAATAAGCTATTATTATTCCTCAGGCAGTATTCTTAACTTTGGGAATATAAAGAAAGGCCAAAAAAAGTTTCAGAGTTCGAGAATTTACAGTCTAATGCAGGAGAAAACCAGGGTTAATGAAATAAACAACAATGTATTACAAGATAAATAAGAAAATATCAGGGGAAGGCTACTAACTATGGGTCATGGAAGAGGCTGGAGGCGAGTATTGATCAGAATCTTAAAGGAAACCAGGAGGCAAAAGTTAGGAGAAAGATTCTTTCAGAGATGTGGATATGATAGCAAATTAAAAAAGCCCGGATTTGGGAAATGAAATAAATTAAGCAAAAAACTAACAAGAAGACCAGTGACCCCTGAATTGTTGAGTATGAAGAAAGAAATCTTAGAAGATATGAAGGGGCCCTGTTGATTAAAGAATTATGACATCAATTAACAGACTTTATTAAAAATCTATTTTGTTTCATATTTACCAATTACATAGAAAAATATTTTTACCAATAACTTTGAAAAATTTTGAGTTCCAAATTCTCTTCTTCTCACCACCCTTACTAAAAACAGCCAGTACTTAGATTTTGATTACACATGCAAAGTTGTGTCAAATATATTTCCATATTAGCTATTTTGATAAAGAAAATACAAACAAAACAAAAAATAAAGTAAAAAAACCCTAATCTGTCTATATTTAGAGTTCATCAATTCTCTCTTTGGAAAAGGTATCAAGTATTGGCAAACTCAACCCACTAACAGTTTAATCTCTTTATTAAAGTTTTTCCTTGGGTGTCTTTTTATCTGACATAATTTCTCTCCTTCTTGCTCTCTCTTCTCCCCCTTCGCCAAGTGCTTTGCTTTTTTTTCTTCTATTCATTTTTTTACCTTATCTCAACATAATCAACTTATTCCCATATTCTTCTTATAAGTATTTCTAACTTCTCTTTAGTGGTGATAACATTTTGAGAAGATCCATAAATCATATAGAAAGGCTTACTTTTTAAATTTTCCTGTATAATTTCTCTTTCATGTTTGCCTTTTTATGCTCCTCTTGAGTCTTGCATGCAAAGATCAAATTGTTTATTCATCAGGAATGCTTAAAACTACTCAATTTCATAAAATATTCATTTTTCTCTTGAAAGACTATACTCCATAGAGAATAAGCTTGTGGTAACCAGAATGATTTCGTAGACAGTGTCTCCAGACCAAAATATCTTATCTGTTTAGAATTCTAAGGCTAGGTGTGTTTCCCAGAAAGCAAGACTGTAGTGTAGCAATTAAAATGTTTTCAGAGACAGTGTCTCTAAATACAGATGTTTTTCTCTGCTTACTGTTCTGAGACTAGATGTGTTTATAGAGAGATCAAGCCTCTAATAAACAGAAAGTTCTCAAACTAGTGTCTCCATATAAGTATATATATATGTATATATATATATATATATATATATATATATATATATATATATATATATATATATGAACACTTAGTTGTTATAGATGTATGCTGACTTCTCTGAAACAAAATATGATTTTTATGAGGGAAAGCACTTAGGGAGGGGCAGTGATACATGGAAAATTTTTTGTATAGGAAACAGAATTGAAAATTTTTTATAAAGAAAGCCAAGGATCTCAATAAACTGAATGAGGAAAGGATGAAAGAAAGGGGTTTTGGACATACAAAGAGACCATCATCACTCTGGATCCAGAACTTGTCTTGGTACCTTAGATTGAGGTGTCTTTTGCCCTGCTCTACCAATTCTCCTAAGTGCCCACATGTGTGTCTTTTCTCATCTACCCTCATCTATTGACTGTCACCACCAACCTCTCACATATCACCTTTCCTCCCTTTTCTGTGGCTCACCTGTCTTAATCTTTTCATTTTTTTCCAATTACATGTGACGATAGTTTTCTATATTTACCCTTCTGCAAACTTTTGAATTCCACATTTTTCTACCCCTCTCCCTTCCCAATCATGGGATCAAACAATCTTTTTTTTTTCCCAGTGGATTGCTGAAAACTTTTATTCTGCACATACAAGCCACTAAAGGATCTGGCCTGTGGGCTTGTTGGGGGGCTGCATCACAAGTATATGACTCTGCACACCAGCACTGGGGGTGGGGGTGAGAACAGTCATTCTATCCCAGTCAGAAGATGAGGTCTTCCAAAAAAAGGACCAAATGATCAGGTACCATCTCTGATAAGACAGTTTGAAAGAAGCAGTGAGAACACAGAAAGGTGGAAGAGAGCGGGGTGGAGTTATGTAGCGCTGAGCCCCCATCCCCAAAACAAAACTGGTCTAGTACTTGGTGCTACCCATTCTTTGGAGGACTTCTACTGCAGTGACTGTTGCCTACTAGCTCTGAGGCTTCATGGTCATGGAGCTTACTTGCTCCGAGGGTTTCTGAAGTTCCTTCCAGCGAATTTAGCCTTGCCGCCCAGTTCTTCCTCAATTCTGAGAATTTGGTTATACTTAGCCAAACGCTCAGATCAGCAGGGGCCCCCAGTCTTGATCTGCCCAGTGCAGAGACCCACCACCAGGTCTGCAATGGAAGTATTATCAGTCTCTCCAGATCGATGGGAAACCATTACTCCCCACACATTGGACTGGGCCAGCTTGCACTCCTGGAGAGATTCGGTCACGGAGCCAATCTGGTTCACTTTGAGCAGGAGGCAATTGTAAGCTTTCTCATTCACGGCCTTTTCAATGTGCTTGGGATTGGTCACTGTGAGACCATCCCCTACAACCTGGATGCCTGCAGTTTCAGTAAAATTCTTCCAAGCTTCGCAATCATCCTGGTCAAAGGGATCTTCAATAGACACCACTGGATAGTCCCTGATGAAGCTCTTGTAAAGGTCCCCAAGCTCGGCCGGTTGAGATGTATCTGCTGGGATCATCAGGAGACTTGAAGTCCAAGTCATATTTCCCAGATGGGAAGAATTCAGAGGCAGCAACATCCATGCCAATTACAACCTTGTCAGTATAGCCAGCCTTGCCAATTGCTTTCTTCAGCAGCTCCAGAGCTTCTTTATTCTCCAAGATGTTAGGAGCAAAGCCACCTTCATCTCCTACATTGGTGGTATCCTGTCCATATTTCTTCTTAATCACATTCTTCAGGTTGTTGTAGGCCTCAGCTCCAATGTGCATGGCCTCCTTGAAGTTTGATGCTCCAACAGGGAGGATCAGGAACTCTTGCATTGCTAGCTTGTTACCAGCATGGGAGCCACCATTGATCACACTGAAGGCTGGAACTGGCAGGATGACTTCTTCATTGCCTGTAAGATCCGCAATATGGAGGATCAAGGAGACACCTTTCTCAGCAGCCCCAGCCTTACAAACAGCCAGAGACACTCCCAATATGGCATTCGCTCCAAATTTAGATTTATTCTCTGAACTATCCATCTCTATCATCAATTTGTCAATCTTCTCCTGCTCCACAACATTCAGTTTCTTGCTAATCAGGGTCAGGACAATAGTTTTATTGATGTACTCAACCACTTTTGAGACACCCTTCCCCATATAGTGGGTCTTATCCTTGTCTCAGAGCTCCAGGGCTTCATGCATGCCAGTAGAAGCCCCACTGGGCACAGGAGCTCTGAAGAGACATTTGAAGTGTAGAGATCAACTTCCACGGTGGGGTTTCTCTGAGAGTCAAAGGTCTCTCTTGCAATGATCTTCAAAATAGACATGTTGAATTTCTAGATGGGGCTGGCTCCGCGGGATTCAGAGGAGAGAGGCAGAGGGATGGAGTTCTGCTGAGAGGGCAAGTTAAAAGGGTGGATCAAACAATCTTAAATAGCTTTTACATATGTACAATTATTTGACATATTTCCATATTATTTAGTTGTGAAAGAGGAATTAGAACTAAGAGGGGGAAAACATGAGAAAGAAAGAAAAAGACAAAAGGAATTTTAAAAAGTGAACATAATATGCTTTTGGATCAGTTCACAACTCTACCAACAGTGTTTTAGTGACCTAGTTTTCTCATATCCTCTCCACCATTGATCATTTTCCTTTTTTGCCTTACTGGTCAATCTTCTAGGTATGAGGTGGTGCCTCAGAGATTTTTAAATTTGTATTTCTCTAATTAATAATGATTTAGAGCATTTTTTCATTTTACTATAGATAATTTTAATCTCTTCATCTGAAAATTGCCTGTTCATATCCTTTGACCATTTTATCAATTGAGGAATGGTTTGTGTTCTAATAAATTTGACTTAGTTCTTTATATATTTTGGAAATGAGGCCTTTATCAGAAACACTAGTTGTGAAAATTGTTTCCCAATTTCCTGCATTCCTTTTAATCTGGGTTGCATCGATTTGGTTTATGCAAAAGCTTTTTAATATAGTCAAAATCATTACTACTCTTCTGGTCTATGTTCTGGTGTATGGGTGACCACAAGCACTCATTTCTGCCCTGGAACTGTGAGGAGGGTCCTTGCTCAGCTATGACAGAATGGTCTGTTGCACTACTGCTCCTTCTCTTCCTGGGATTGTGACCTAGATCCAAGTATGAGCAAAGCAGCAGAGTCCTCATTCAATGATAGCAAATAGACCCATGTAATCTCCTTTCAACCCCCTTACTCTCTGTGGGCTGATAGCTATAGAAGCAGCTGCTACTGCCGATTCAGTTGCTCCGAAAGATGACCCCTGGTCTGCTGGGGTCATGTCTGCACTGCACTGCTCTTGACTGTGCTACACTCTTCACTTGGTGGGACAACTTTTTTCCTGTAGGTCTTCCAAGTTGTCCTTGGTGGTCTCTGGGCTGAGAGGTCTGGAAACTGCCACCACTGCCACTGACCCAGTCACTGTGCTGCTGGGTCACTCCATACTCGGCTTCTCTCTCATCCCAGTACAACAGACCTTTCCTGGATGATCTTATTTGAGACATTAAAATAGAATGTATTTTCATCATACTCTTCAGGATTTATGTTTAAGGGTATCAGAAATGTTTATTTATATATAACCAATGCATCCTTAAAATTAAGTTCAAATTTCTGTTTCATCTCATAAGAATGATTAACCTATCTCTTGTTTTTAATATGACCTAACACAGGTCATTATTTGGGTCAAGTAAGAATATATCTATGAATATATCTTTGAAGTTTAGGATATTTTGCATTCTAAAATCCATACAGAACTAATCATTTCGGTTCTCAGAGATTGACTAGGAATCAAGCCTGGTGATTTTCAAGACATTTCCAAGATCTACCCTTTGAAATTTCAAGGAATTCTCTGATATCACTTCTTCAAAGTTCTCTCTTTCTCTTCAACATGACTCATCATGCTATGTACTAAAAGCTTTCTATTTCTGACAATTTCCATTCTCGGTTTCTGTACATTTCCCACTCTTAGCACCTCTGCATCAAGACATTGATTCCACCATGAAATCAAACTCAAGATTCTGATTCAAAATTTCTATTGAGTCCACATAATTTGGAATCCAATAAGATCATTTATTTTGGCTTCGTTTTCCAATCATGATTGAAACACTCAGAGTCAGTTTTTAAGTCTCTATTCTCAAATCCTTCCAAAAGTCCCACATGAAAAGTGTCTGGAAACTTAAGTCTTAAGTGTTCTACTGACATCAGACATGGCACTTTTGATTTTAAAAGTCATATCATGGTCATTTGTATCAAGCTGTAATTTTAATTTTATTAATTGATTATTGAAATATACATTAGGTTTACCAGTTTGATAAATATACATAGAAGTCTTCTCCATAAAAAGTTTTCTGTACAGAAGCTCTGATATTTTTCTTGAAAACTAATGAAGATCTATTATTTTTTTTCTTAATAGTAATGGAAACACTTCCTAGGCAGAGCCAAGATAGTGAAGCTAGGAAGTTTCTGAAGTTTTTTCTCAAAACAACTTTAAATGAAGCTTCTAACAAATCTTAAAGTGACAGAAACCATGAACAACAGAGTGAAACAACTTTACAGTTCAAGGTATTTTGGAGGAACATCAGGAAAGGTCTTTCTTACAGGGGTAAAAGGGCAGTGCAGCCTAGTACAGGCAGGAGAGCTAAGAAACCAGGAGGAGGTCCTTAGCCACAGCACAGCTCACTAACAGCTAAAACACCTGGATCCTGGTTCAGCAGGCCAGCAGTATAGCAGACCATCAGTGAAGGCCCCAATCTAAGTTCAGAAGGCAAGGTTTGAGCCTCAGAAGTCTAGTGCAACATGCACAATTGGATCTGTCTGTCCTAAAGCAGGGAGCAAAGCAGAAACACCTAAGAATCTTATGAAAAAAGCCAAGACCCAGACTCCTGACCCACAGTACAAAATGGTTGGAACTGTACCCTCTTCCCCAGAAGGAGAGCTCAACTTTCAAAATGAGTAAAAAAGGTAAAAGAGCACTAACTATAGAAGGCTATTATGGTGACAGGGAAGATCAAAATGTCATCTCATAAGAGGAAAGCAATGATAAAAGGCCCATAAGTGAAGATTCAATTGGGATTAAGAATTCTTCTTGGAAGAGCTCAAAATGAATTTTAAAAATCAAGTAAAAAGAGAAAAAAGAAAAATGAGAAATGAAAATTGTAAAATTCAAAATAAATGAATAAATTTTTTAAAAAAGTAACATTGATCAAATAAAAAAGAAAACAACTCCTCTGAAAGTAAAACAACTAACTTGAAAAGGAAACACAAAAACTAATAGAAAAAATATAACCCTAAAAATTAGAAATGGACAAGTGGAAATTAATGACTCTATGAGACATCAATATTCCATCAAACAAAACCAAAAGAAGGGGAAAAATAGAAGAAAATGTGAAGCAACTCTTAGGAAAAATTACCCACCTGGATAATAGAACAAGGGATTGGTCTACCTGAAAACCAGGATAAAAAAGAAAGAGCCTTGGCATTATCTTTTAGGAAATTATCAAGGAAAACCTCCTTAATATCTGAGGATAAGAAGATAGACTCATCCTTGAAATAATTCATTGATCCCTCCAGAAAGAGAATCTAAAAATAAAATCTCCAAGGAATAATGTAGCCAAATTTCAGACTTAACACATAAAGGAGGAAATACTGCAAGCAGCAAAAAAGAAGTAATTTAAATACCAGAAACCCACAGTCAGGACTTCATAGGATTTAACAACTTCAACACTAAAGGATCAGAATGGAATATCATATCCCAGAGAACAAAGGAACTTGGATTATAACCAAGAATCAAATACCCTACAAAATCTAGCATATTATTTCAGGGAAAAGATGGGCTTTCAATAAAATAGAGGACTGTCAAATTTACCTGATAAAAAGATCGGAATGGAATAGAAAATTTGATCATCAAATACAAGATTAAAGTGATATGTAAAAATGTAAACAAAAAGAAAATTATATTAGTCAATAAGATTAAACTGTTTACATCTTTACTCAGGAAGACAATACTTGTAACTCTCGAGAATTGTATTTCTCTTAGGACAGTTGAAAGGAGCATACTAGAGCAGAGGGTATGGGTATACATTTATTATGTTGCAATGATACTGATGTCTTGAGAATTGTATTTCTAATAGAACAGTTGAAAGAACTATACTCAGAGAATGTAAGTATAAATTGACTGTGATGTGGTGATAATTTAAACTCTTGAGAATCCATTTTTAGGACAATTGAAAGGAATATACTTAAGCAGAGGGTGTGGTTATGAGTCCACTATTATGTGATGATATTTATTACTCTTGAAAATTGTATTTCTCTTAGGACAATTGAAAGGAGCATACTGGATAGAGGATAGGTACGTGTTGTAGTGGATAGAGCAGGGGTTTGCATCTGGCCTCAGCTACTTGACTCTTACTAGCTGTGTAAACTTGGCAGTCACTTCACCCCGTGCCAGTCATCCTGATACCTATCTGGCCATTGGACCCAGATGACTATGGAGGACAAAGTGAGGCTGGGGACTTAGCACAGCTGACCCCCCCCACACACACACAGTCATATCCTATTCATGTGCTTATCATGGCATCACCTCCCTGATGTCATGGTCTTCTTCCAGAATGAAGAACAAACATCATTGCTTGGAGGGAAGGTATAGATATAAATTGATTATGATGTGATGGTACTTATAACTTTTTCTGTATTTTTTATTTTCTATATTGTTTCTTGCTTATTTATTATATTTCTTATTTATTTTTTATTACAATAATCTTGTTGTGGGAGTAATCATAAATCCCCCTCCTCTCTCCCCAAAGGATGAGAAACCTCAAGAATAGTGAGAGAGGGAAAAGAATGTACTTCAGTCTGTGTTCAGATTGCAATGGCTCTGTCTCTGGGGTTAGTTGCCACCAAAGAAGTTGAATCAATGTTTTTCCCACAGTTGCTATCACTAGCTGTATTTCCCTCCACTCCATTCCTCCCCAGTCTCATTTATTCTGTCTTCTCTCCTTTCACCCTGTTCCTGCTCAGAAGTGTGTTGTATCTGAGTACCCTCTCTCATGATCTTCCCTCTCTTCTATCACCTATTCCCTGCTTCCCTCCCCCCATTACCCCTTTCCCATCCCTTTCATCTTATTTTTCTCTAGGGTAAGGTAGATTTCTGTACCCTATTAGGTAACTATAACTCTTAAGAATTGTATTACTAATACAATAGTTGATAGGGTCATTCTTAGATAGTGATATGAGAAGGAAGTGATAACGATGTGAAGATATTTATATCCCTTGTTAATTGCACTTTTATTAATAAAGTTGAAAGGAGTATACTTAAATAGCAGGTATTGGTATAAGGCAAAAAATAATTAAGATACGAACAAAAGATTATTTGGGGAGAAGAAGGTAGATATAGAAGAGAGTAAATAAAACCAAAGGAAGAAATACACAGGATCTATTATAGCAGAGGGAATGAAAGGAGGGTGTGATCATTGAGTAAATCTTATTCTCAACAGATTTGACTCGAAGAATGAATAACATGCATTCCAGATTGGGTTTAGAAATTTGTCCATTGGTATGGATAAGTAGGAGGGGAAAAGGGAAAGGAAGGAAAAGGGAGGGGAAATGGAAGGGAAAAATAAAAGAGGAAAGGATTTGATAAAAAGGAGAACAGATTGAGGGTAGTGGCAATTGAAAGCAAATTACTGGTGAGGAGGGCTAAGGTGAAAGGAGACAGAAAAGCATAAAGGGAAGATAGAATGGAGGGAAATATGGAGTTAGTAATCATAACTAAATGAGAATGGGATGAACTCTCTTATCAAACAGAAGTGGATAGCAGAGTGGATTAAAAACCAGAATCCTCTAATATGTTGTTTACAAGAAACACATCTGAAGCAGAGAGATACACACAGAGTAAAGGTAAAAGACTGGAGCACAGTATGCTATTTTTCAGCTTAAGTAAAAAAAAAAAAAAAGCTAAGTAAAAGGGATAAGGAAGGAAATTGTATCTTCCTAAAAGTTTCCATAGGAAATAAAATAATATCAATATTAAACACATCAAGTGAAATAGCATCCAGATTCTTAGAGAAAAAGCTACATGAGCTACAAGAAGATACAGATAGCAGATAGCAAAACTATTTTAGTGGGGAACCTCAACCTTTCTCTTTCAGAAATAGATCATTTCTAATCACAAAATGGACAAGAAAGAAGTTAAAGAGTTATATAGAATTTTATAAAATAGATACAATAGCCGTCTGGAGAAAAAAAATTGAATGGGTATAGAAAAAAATATTCCTTCTCTGTGGCACAAGGAACAGGCAAAAAAAATTCATAATCAAATGCATAAAAGCAGAAACATTAAATGCATCCCTTTCAGATCACGATGCAATAAAAATTACATGTAACAAAGGGCCAAGGAAAGTTAGACTAAAAATTAAATGGAAACAAGCTAAACTAATTTTAAAGTATGAGTGGATAAAACAACAAGCCATAGAAATAATCAACAATTTCACCCAAGACAATGACAATCATTATACATCGTGCGAAAATTTATTATATAAGCCAAAGCAGTTATTAGGAGAAACGTTGTGTCTCTAAAACTTACATGAATAAAATTAGAAATATTAATGAATTTTGCATGCAACTAAAAATGTTAGAAAAAGAACAAATTAAAAATACCCAATTAAAGTCCAAATTAGAAATTCTTCAAATTAAAGGAAAAATTATTATAATGGGAAGTAAGAAAACTATTGAATTTATAAAGGAAAGAGTCATTTTTATGAAAAAAAATCAATAGAATACATAAATATATTGCTTAATTTGATTAAAAAAGAAAAAAGAAAAACATATTATCTGTATCAAAAATAAAAATGATGAGCTCACCACCAATGATGAGAAAATGAAAGTAATAATTTGGCTCTATTTAGCTCAACAGAATGCCAATAAATCTGACAATCTAAGTGAAATGGATAAATATTGCCTAAATTTAAATTGCCCAGATTAAAAGGACAGGAAATAAAATACATAAGTAACCCCATTTCAGATAAAGGAATTGAACATGTCATCAATAAACTCTCAAAGAAAAAATCTCCAGGACTAGAAGGATCTATAAATGAATTCTGCCAAAGCTTTAAAGAGCAATTAATTCAAATTCTATAGAAACTATTTGGAAAAAAATAAGTGAAGAAGGAAGTCTGTCAAATTTCATTTGTTACCAACATGATGATGATGATATCTAAATCAAGAACTAAAGCAAAGAAAATTATAGAACAATTTCCCTAATGAATATTGTTGCAATATTTTTAAATAAAATATTGGAAAAGAGATTACATCAAGCTATCAGCAGGAAAATATGCTATGATAAGTTAGAATTTATGCAAGTATGGCTTAATATGAGGAAATCAATCAGCATGATGAACACTATCAATAACAAAACTAGCAGAAATCAGATGATTACCTCAAAAGATCCTGAAAAACCTTGTCAATGCAGCACCCTATTAAAAACAGCATCCTATTAAACAGCATTATATAGCATAGGGATAAATGGGATTTCCCTTAAAATGATAAGCAAGCATGATATGCAATGAGGAAAACCTAGAATCTTATTGATCCCATATGATCGGGGTGAAACAAGGGTGTTCATTATCACCATTGCTATTCAATATTGTATTAGAAAGGCTAGCTTTAGCAATAAGAAAATTAAATCAAAGGAGTTAAAACAGCCAATGAGGAAATAAAAGCTTCGCTCTTTGCAGATGATATGATGCTATAGGTAGGAAAACCCCTTGAAAATCAACTGAAAAACTACTTGAAACAATTAACAGCTTTAGCAAAATAGCAGAATATAAAATAACCCCCCATAAATCTTCAGCATTTCTATATACTATCTGCAAAGCCCAACATCATGACATAGAAAGAGAAATTCCATTTAAAGTCATTATAGACAGTATAAAATATTTGGGAATCTATCTGTCAAGAGAAACCCTGAAACTATATGAGCAAAATTACAAAATATTTTCACGCAAATAAAGTCAGATCTAAACAATAAGGGAAATGTCAATTGTTTATGGGTAGGGAGAGCTAAAATAATAAAACTGGCAACTCTATCTAAATTAAATTACTTATTGAGTGCCATACCAATCAAACTGCCAAAAATTATTTTACAGAATTAAAAATAAAGAACCACAATTTATTTGGAAGAACAAAAAATGAAGAATATCAAGGGAATTAAAAAAATGCAAAGGAGGGTAACTGTAAGAATCATTGATTTAGGGGTTTGGATTTGCTCCTACAAAATGAACCACACTTAAAATGGAAAGATTAAAAGGCAAAATTTATTTACCAAAGGGGGAGGATACAATCTCCCTTGTCATTATGGCAACAGAATAAAATCATTGACAATATTAAGAAACGGCATTTTAAAAGCTGCAGTAATGGGAATATACATCATTATCAATTCAGAGAAGCACTACAAAATTATTGGCACTAGTAAGAAAAAGTGAGTTAAGTGAGAATAAAGATACCTCACCAGCCTGAGACAAACAACAAAACTTGATGATCTAGCTGGGAAATCTTGGAGAACAGTTTTCAAGGTGTGACTAGGAAAGTTTCTCACAGAGTATCCTCTGTAGGAATTGGCTTCCAAAGTTCCCTTTTTTCAATGTGAGCCTTAAATAGATTCTCCACACAAAAGAGGTACTATGCTAATGGTAAGAGAAAGTTTTTCATGCCCAAGTGTCCTTAGAACTGACCAGGCTTTTAGCACATCTGGTGAGATGGGCCCTGGCTATCATTGCAAATATGGACTGGTTTTCTTTGTGCAAGGAGATCATTCACAGGATATCACTGGTGCTGGGGCAGGGGAGTGGGGGTGCAGAGCTTTCTTTATTAATTCTTCAGTAGCCTAGCCAAACCACATCTAAAGCTTCAGTATAAAGTGGCAGTCATAAAAGCTGTTTGGTACTGGCTAAGAGAGTATGTGATTGCAATAGATTTGGTACAAAAGAAACAATAGTAAAAAAACAATCTATAGTAACCTACTGTCTGATGAACACAAAAACTCCAGTTACTGGGATAAGAACTCACTCTTTAGCAAAGGCTGCTGGGAAAAGTGGAAAATAGTATGACAAAAATCAGGTAGAAACAACATCTCACACCTTATTTCAAGATAAGATCAAAATGAATACAGGGTGACACCAATAAACCAGTTAGGACAAGGGAGAATCTATCTGTCAGATCTATGGAGAGGGGAGGAATTTATGACTGAACAAGTGATAGAGAACCTTTTAAACTGCAAAATGCATAATTTTGACTACATTAAATTAAAAAGGGTTTGCACAAATAAAACTATTGCAAACATGATTACAAAAAATGCAGAAAGCTGAAGAACAATTTTCATAGCTAGTGTGCCTGATAACGGACTCATTTTTAAAATATATAGTCAACCAAGTTAAAATTTGAAGAGTACAAGTCATAGGGGCAGCTAGGTGGTAGAGCGGATAGAGCATTGGCCTTGGAGTCAGGAAGACCTGAGTTCAAATGTGACCTCAGACACTAATTAACCCAGCTGTGTGTGACCTTGGGCAAGCCACTTTACCACATTGCCTTAAATAAATAAAAATTTAAAAAAAAGAAAATGCCATCCACATGGAGAGAAAAAACCTAGGAA